>NW_020200603.1:45829-57448 GCF_001531365.2 Cynara cardunculus var. scolymus
ACAATAACAAAGTAATTTATATTTGGTTTAATAATATAATTTTCTTATAAAGATAATAATTAATTATTTTGTTAGAACTCGATAATTATTCTAGTTATATTTTAGATTTTTTATATTTTAAAATAAGATGTTTATCTTCTATTTGATTATGTTTATCCGCAGTTAGTTATACGAATTCAAACATCGAGATTTAATAAGTTGTACTTATGCATAATTTACTTGTAATCTTGAATTTTAAGTAACATTGGTTTTATGTGGTTCTGAAAAAAAAATATCGATATCAGTATTAAATTAATCTTTTTAAAAGTTCTTCTGTTTTGGTGTAATTTTCTTAACTAAATTTTTTTAATTATAATTTAATTTAGGTTTTATAATATAATTTTTTATAAAGATAATAACTAAGTATTCTCTTAGTTATCAATGATTATCTTAATTATATTTTAGATTTTTTATATTTAAAATAAGATGTTTATCCAATATTTGATTATGCTTATATGCAGTTAGTCAGACGAATTCAAGTATGGAGCTTTAATAAATTGTACTTATGCACAAATTACTTGTAATCTTAAATTTTAAGTAATATGCATTAATAAACAGTATTTCGTACATAAAAATCGTTTTTAAGAGTTTTTGTCAAATGTTTTATAATATAGTATAGATAAGACCAAATGCATAAAAGAGTGGCATTTAATATGTGTTTGGTTTCAGCCATGACAGAATAATTGTTCAACATTTGATAAGATAAAACTAGACATAACAGAACAAGTAAAATGATCAATTTACTCCTAATGAGTTATTTATTTTAATTTATTTATGTAATTTAATAATTATAATAGAATAATTATTTTTTATAACAACATATATCATTCAAAAGTTTCGTCAAAACAATTAAAATGACACCAAATAAAAAGTTTATATAGTTTCCAATTTTTATTTTTATCTCTTTTCTGCATTATTTTTTATTATTAATATATAATAATTTACATAAATTAATAAAAATATAGAAACCGTATAAAAATAACATTTTGAGGACACTAAAATGAAAGTTTAAGAGACATAAAATACAATAAATAAATTAAAATTTAAAGAATGAACAACATGTAAAAAGGGGACCTATTTGATGTTTTAGAAAAAAAAAATTAAGTTTTATTTTGAGGTTATATTGGTAAAATATAAGTTTGTTTCATCTTGTTCCACCATGTTCCATAGGGTAGTTGTGGAACAGGTCTGTTCCATTTTGTTCCACTATGTTCATGTTTGTTCCGCATAAAAGTCAAGCCAAACATTGAGTAGGGATCTTTGTCCAGTTCTGCATTTTCAGTCCAGTGTACCAAATGCACATTTAGTGCATTATGGTAAGACAAAATGCATAAAATAGTCTCACTTAGTGCATTATGGGTTATTTTAAAACTTTGATAAAATTTGTTCTATAAGATGTATGTATATATATATATATATATATACATACACACGACTGACTTTGGGAATGAAACATGAACCAATTTTTCATTTGATAGTTTTTTTTCTCATTGTTGATACTAGTAAGAAACCCCGAATCAGAAGGTACCCACGGGCCCAAACAAAATGGCACTTTAGGCTTTGTTCTCACAAGAGCCATTGCCTTGTTTGACTGGATTAGTAACCGGTGAAATCCCCAAATAAAAATTTCATTGAAATGAGCCCTTCTTTTTAATCTTGTGGTCACCTACTAGTGTCTTTTTGACCCCAAGAATGGATTGGAGTAAAACGATTTGGAAGAATGTTGTTCCGAACAGAGGAAAAGTTGAACTTGAATTGAAGAAGCGAGCCTCGTCGCTTCTTTCTAGCGACTAGCTTGAAGGAGCGGTCAAGGTTGAAAGCTTTGATTGCGTTATGCCGCAACGCAGTAAGGCTTTTCGCTCGTCACGGCATTCTCATTTAAATAAATAGACGTCGAACGATTTCTGGCTATGCACCACTTCCAATTGGTTCATGTTCCATTTCCGAAGTCAGTCAAATGTATGTGTGTAACACCCTCAATCTCACATTGCATATATAACACATATTTTGTACATAGAATACATGTTAAACACATAAAGGTCCATAATACAAGAGTCTACAATGCAAAATGCACAACTCAAAACTTCCAAAAGTACATGCTCTTGTATCTTGACATCTATACTTCAAAACATGGCTAATTAAGATCTTCATACAGCTAAGCACATAGGGAAATAATTCACAGAATGCTCTTTCCCTTATTATTATTACCTGCACACGTATTTTGAAAACACAAAAATGAGGGTTAGACATGAATGTCTAGTGAGGTTCCTTTTTTATGTAATGCAGGGTGAAGATCACCAAAATATTAAAACCATTTCTTATAATGAAGGATAAAACCACATTCTGTTTGAGTCCATCGGACCTTTGGTTTCAAAGAATACACTTAGAAAATGTTTCAACTCATAAGAGGACCAGAGCCCTCTGGTTCCTCGACCAGAGCCTCTGGTTGTACTAACCAGAGCCTTTTGCTCATGTAACTTCACATAATGTTCCTTGACTAACTTTGTAAGTAATAAAATAGCTTTTTCCATAACCAAAAATGATTAAAAGAGTTCATGTATAACCAGAGCTTCTGGTTGTACTAACCATAGCTTCTGGTTTAAAAGTCAAGACCAACCAGAGCCTCTGGTTCAACGTGTAAGCCAACCAAAGCCCCTCTGGTCTGTTTTTCATTAAAAGATTCTAAGTATAAAAATCCTTTAAAAACTTCTTAAAAACATGATTTTGACACATAAGCTCTTATCTATAGATACAGAGCCTCTGGTCCAACTAGTTCTTTTAGTAAGAACTTGCCCATTTCTTAAATCAATATTCAGAACCCTCTGGTTCTACAGTGAGGACCAACCAGATCCCCTCTGGTTTCTTTCAAGGAACAACCAGAGCATCTCTGGTTCCTCTACATCCAAAATACTTTTACCAAAACCAATGACCATAGGCTATATTTTTCCCGTAACCATAACATCAATACTATTATTTCTAATAAGAACAACATMTMTRAATHCTCAAATCACCAAGAAGTGAGAACTCCAATCTGTTGTAATCTTAAAAGATATAATAGCAATAGTTATACCATGCACACACAACGACCATCCTTATTACATCCAAAATTCCCCTTAATAGCAACAACTATATCCATCACACACAACCACCACCCTTATTACCCCTGAAATTCTTATGAACTATTTCATCCAATGACATGTTGCAGTCATTTCTGTCAGAGTGAACCTCGTTCATAGTTTTAACCAAAATCTATAGACTATTACATCCAATGACGGAACAAAGTCATATACGTCAGAGTGAACCTCGTCCATAGTTTTAACCAATCATAGTCTTAAAATAGGTTTATATTCAAAACCTTTTAAGCCTCAGAACAATCTGTTCTGTAAATGATTTCTCAAATCATATAATTCTCTTTAAATCCTCAAAACAAGATATCATTCCTAAAACTGTTTTTAAAGCATAGTTTATGCTTTAATCTTTCCAAAACAGTCTCAAATTTCAAAATCATAAAACATTTCTTTTAAACTGTTTAGAAACAGTTTTACCAAACTCTTTCTAAATTTCAGACTACCAAAACCCAACAGTTTATAAAATCAAACAACAGATTAAAACTCACAGTTTATAATCAACGGTAGTTTTAAAAAAAACTCACCTTAATAAGCATAGATTCTGCAGATTATAAGCACACAGTAAATCTTCAAATATTACAGAATCTTTAAATCACTTTTTGTGCAGAATCTTTCTCAATAACGCTTCCACCGCCACACACACTTTCTTCCTCTCAAAAGGTTTCTTTTTCAAAATAAAGATAAGATAAGATCTTATCTTTTCCTCTTTTACATATATACTTCTAACAAAGGCGGTGATAAGTTTTATTAAAATAAAACTCTTCGGGCGGTGGAAACTATGTTATAAAATTTCCTTTTCTTAACCGCAAAGATTCCTTTTAAAATAATAAACTTCACATAAGATCATTTACTCGCACATGCACTTTCACATCTTTCCATGTATGCATATTATCATATTCACATATACATATTGTTTTCTCATATGTATGCACRGTATTATTTTCACATGCATACCTGATTCATGCATTTCTAAATTAAACATGCATAGTTCACGTAATTCACATAATAATCATGTATAAGTTACCTCAACTCAGGTTGTTTGAAACCCGATTATAACAATGTGTATGTGTATATATATATATCTATACTACATTAATAAGCATTTAAGACAAAGTCTTAAGTACAAGACTTTAAGCACAAGGTACAACCATTTTATGTGATAATTTCAAAAATCTCTTAATTACAACTCATAAAGCATGATGTACAAGTTTTGTATGCATTGACTTTAAATGCAATAGTCAAACCTTTGCTTTCTTGGCTTCTCTTCCTTTTCCAGCATTTCTCTTCTGTCAAAAACGGTTTGGGTAAGGTCAAAATGTGTTTTCTTCCTTTTCCTGCTTCTTCATCTGTTCATCGCTCTCATCATCTTTTTCATTAGCCAACCTATCTGGCTCCTTCTCTTCACCATCGATCTCCCCACTTCCAGGATCCTCCTTTTCATCTTCATCATTTGATTCAGGCCGCTCGTTCTCATCAACATCCATCTATATTACATTAATTACCATTTTGTGCAAGAAATTCCACAACACTACTCAAACCATCGCCTCCTTATGCTCAATTTAGGGCTCGAAATTAATGAGGGCAGCCATGGCTGTATTTTATGGAGGTATTCATCAAAACTTCTGCTTTTAATTCTTCAACTAAGTTTCGTTTTTCCATTTCAATTTAAGAGAATTCTTTTTTTTTTGCATGGTGATTTGAAGCCTTTTCTAACGTGTTTGGTGAAATTAGGGGTTTAGCAAGTCTCTTGCGATGACTGTGCTCTCTAAAATCGGAGACAAAACATTTTTCGCAGCTACGGTGAGTTTAGTTGTTATTAATTAACCTTATTTTGTCATCTAGGTATTATTTGAAATTTGATTTCAGTAGCGAACTTGATTAACTTTAATCGATAAATGTTCCACTTGCGGTATCACATATCATATGCTATTGATTTCGAACAATAGTGGCAAACAATCGAAAGGTTGACTATATCAATCACAGATTCGATCTTGAATTTTATTCTCTACATTATATTTCATGTGTAGTTTGATTATCATAAGGAATTGGATTTAAGTTATCCAGAAGGTCTTGCTTGATCCAACGATAATATCTAAGCAAGTGAAAATCGAACCTTAAAATTTTAGATAACATCTTTTGACTTTCTTTTGGTCATCTCTAGAGTTCCAAACCTACTTATGTCCAAGAAAACAGCTACACCATGTTATTTGATGCCATTATGCCAAATCTTGATGTAGTGTGTTTTTAAAGATTAACATATGTTATTAAATAAGAAAAAATCATACCAATGTTTTCTTCAAAATGGATCGACACATTTCTCAAAATTTGAGATGGAGGTAATATTACACTTAAGAAACAAAACATTCATTGCTAATCCTATTGTTTGGAATCTTGTTTCCTTTCTTTTTTTAGTTTGTTTGATGGAAAACCATTAAACGCGTTATGTTGAGTTTGCAATGAAATATATATATTTAACTCTGTTGGTCCCGTGAGGGCCTACAAGAAGAGAAACAGTTTGTAGAAGGGGGTGATGAATACAAACACAGTATTTTCAAATTTAAAATATATATTGATAGACAAGATCAATAGAGATTTTACAAGATTGTTTGTGGAAAGATAAGGTAGTAAAAACCTATCTAAACAATCTTTAGTTACACACAAAGTCTTAGCAAATACAAGCAAAGAAATTGTTGTAAAGAAGATCCTTTACTTAAGCTAGAAAATGCTTGAAGTAAGAATTAGGGTTAGAGAGTGAGTTGCGCGCACTCTGCATGGAGAAGAAATACTTCTATTTACACCAAGTGCATTAAATGTTCATTCAATGCAATATGGTAGGGTTAGAGTGTGTGTCAAGCCTTAAAAGGAAGACTTGTCCTTTGCTACAGTGAAAAGTACAAAAAACACTATTCATGAGCAGACATCCTTACCTAAAGTTGGTGGACAATAGGGTCGACTAGTCGGCTCCGTACCGTACCAACTTTCATAAGGGTATGGGTTTTGTTCTTTGTGTGCATAAGGACAAGATAACAACAATCGTGCTAAGCAAGCTTCCTTTGATCGCTGAATGCTGGAATGACCTGAAGGTCTCATCATCATTCGCTGAAGCTTGAGCAGTCTTCACACATATGTAGACATACTTGTAATCACTGAATACCGCTTCAGATCACGTACTTGTTAGTATCTAATCTTCAGTTTCAGTCTTCGACGTTTGCTGAAGGTTCTTTGGTGTGAGTGTTGTCTTCTTGAAGTATTGATATCTTTGATAGATTTACAATGCATGTTCTTCAGCGATCACTGAACATACTCAGTGAAAATCGCTGGAACTGAAAATACAGAAAAATAAATACAACGTACAAGTGAAAAGGGATTATCATCAAATCACTGAGAGAGAGGATCAACAATCTCCCCTATTTGATGATAACAAGATAACATAAAGAAAGTTATCTTATCAAATAATAGTAAGGAAAAGTTACATATAAAATACATGTCCCTTTTTACTATTTTGGGATCTTTTTCAGTTAACCAGTCTCAGCTTGAAAATTTTCGTTAAGTTATATCTAAGAAAATTGTAAGTACGGGAACTGAAACTGAAAGCTTATTCACTGACTCATAGATTGTCAGCGAATGTAAAAAGTAACATCGGAACTCATAGACTTGTGTCCCTATTACTTTTTTCAGGGATCTTTTTCAGTAAAGTACATAGAATACTCATTTTATTAATCATAGAAAATATTACAAGTATTACAGTACATGTCCAAAACTTACAGAATATAAGTACAATCACTGAAAGTAGACATAGTACATGAAGTTACAAGGAAAAGTGGATTGTTGTTTACAAAGAGAAACTATTCTAGAGATCTTAGATCTATGTACCCAGGTACATTTTCACCAAGTTTTCTTGACGTAGGAATTCCCTTCGTATCTTCAGATTTACGACTTTTCTAGGCATGATATCATCTATCCAGAGCAAAAGATAAACCAAATGATCCATTGGTCATAGATGTAGCTCTGACATTCTCTGAAATCTAACTTCACCTTCATAGTCAAGGAATATAACTCCTAACTCAGGTTTAAAATGCATAGAGTTGGGTGTATAGGGATCCTTATCTGGCAAGTCAAGATTCAACATAGAAATGTATGTACTCTTATGACCCTTCAGGACTTCATCTAAGCAGAACCTTGTTTCATGTTCGTTCCTTAGGAATGGTCCATCATTAGGATCAAAGAGCTTGAGTTTCTTCTTCCCACCCTTCTTCAGAGTTGTCCTGTCAGGGACATTGACATACTTGGACATCCTTTTGATAAGCTCGCTGATGGTGTCCTCGATAAGTGTCTTGTGTCTCGACTTGGATTGCTGAATGGCTTGTTTGATCTCCATCCATTCACTGAATCCATAACGACCTAGGTAGGAAGGATACTCGGTAACGACATCAAGATTGTCCCTGGTGATGAGCATTGAGACCAGCATTCCACCATCTTTAGAACGTCCGCTGATGCTGAAGCTGATAATTGGGCGGATACTAATTCTCTTTTTCATCTTGGCTTCGCTCCATCGCTTGTCCTTTTCCACCAGCTTCAAATTCTTCTCATGCTCAACTTCTGCAATCGAAAAAAGTTTAGCCTGGGCTTGGACAACGTTCACCGTTTTCTTGGACTTCTTCTTTGGAAGGACTTTTTTACCTAGTGACTTGGCCAACCTTAAGTTGTCTTCAGTCTGCTTCTTTTAAAGCTCTAGCTCTTCTTCAGCCCTTAATGCCCTGAGTCTTTCAGCTTCAGATAAGAAGTCAAACTCACCACCATTAGAGGTACGAAGAGGGATTTTTACTCTAGTCTGGTCGAGTGACTCCTTCAGCTGAGACATCTGTTGGTCGGTAGGAGCACAAGAAATGGGTTGATCAGGTACCTGCTCCAGTCGAACGCAGGTTATTGTTGGAATATGAAGTTGATAAGTTGAAGTGATCATTACCTGAGAGGTAGAGTCTTCAAACAAAGGTTGTTGAGGGATTTTGAACAATACCTTCAAGTTTCCTTCTTCAGCGACCGCCTTGTCTTTCGACTTGGGGTCCTGGTTCCCTGATGGAGTTGATTCACCTTGCCTTTGCTCCCCTTGGGATGCGGAATCCCCGAGAGTAACACCTTTGGTGACGATTGATGGCTTTTGGAATTTGATGGTAAAGTCATCTTCATCATCATCGTCATCGTCGCCATCTAGATCATTTTTGGTGTCTGGAATGGTAGGTTCATCATCATCTTCATCATCATCATCTTCATTTTCATCATCATCATCATCACCAGCAGCAGTAATGGTATGGGCATCATCCCTAAGGATGTCATCGACAACCTCAGCTGAAACAACTTTGGTGGACGGGATTACAGGAGCAGCAACTACTTCAGCTCTAGCTGATACTGGACCAACGGCCTGAGAAGGAGTAGGCACATCATCGGATGATTCACCAGCGTTGGACCTCATCTCCCCCTTTCTGGCTAAGACTTGAGAGAATTGGCCAGAGAGTTCGTCCAAGCGCTGACGCTGGAGAACCATTTTATCCTCTAGCCTTTGCAAAGCATTGGCTAGAGTTGTCGTTGCCTCACCCGTCTCATGGAGCTGGGCGCGATCACTGGCAGAGAAAGAAGGAGGGATTACTGGAGCTGGTTGACGGACAGCATCCAGGATCTGTTGAAGTAGACCAATCTGCTGATCAGCGATAGCCTGAGCAGCGTCAGGCCTGCTGTGAAGAACAACAATGGCATCGGTGTTGGCTTGAACAGCTTCTTGGAGAATCTGGAGATAACTCTGCACTTCTTGAACGTCCGCCTGGATGGCAAGGAAGTTTGCATCAAGATCACCTTGGCGGGGCATCTCTTGGTGGACTTCGTTGATCCTGCAGAGGACAGTGTTAACGGTTGGAATGAGAAGTTTGATGTCAAATGCCATATCATAGGCATCATCGATCTCTTCATCTCCTCCATCATCTTTCTCTCTTTCTCCTCCATCATCTTTCTCTCTTTCTTCCTCTTCCACTTCCTGAGCATCAGACTGATGCATCGAAGAAGGACCTGAAAAAGAAGAAGTGTGAGCAGAAGGCTCAAGGTTAGAAGAAAAGAAAGGGTTGGAAGATGGAATACCTGAGGGGCCATCAGTGACATCTAAAGGATTGTTACTGGCGTGAGCAAAGATGTCCTCGAGAGGCTGGACATCCGTATGCAGAGGAGCATCGAGAGAAGCAACCTCAGGTCCAGTGGTGCGTGTCTCAGTATCAGGAAGGACAGTCGTTGATACATCATGGACATGTGTATAGACCAAAGAAGGAGGAGAAGAGAAAATGGTTGAGAAGAGACGTGGGTATTCAGCGGTGGCGGCGCTGATATCCACACTTTCAGTGATTTGGGTCACTGAAGTGATTGGTGAAGGTACCACTGATACGACAGTGATGGGAGAAATCACTAAAGAGCAGGGAGGGTTAACAGAAGACGCCTCGGGGATAAGGCTAGTTTCAATAACTGAAGCCTTTTCAGAGGCCCCAGCTAGTGACGTAGTTGTCCACTTTTTGGACTTCTTGGCTCTCTGAGGAGAACCAAGAGTTAGTTAAGAGGGTCGTTTTGAAGGGGTTTTGGTGGCTTGGCTAGACGCTGGGGGGGGGGGGTTCCCTTGTCATGGCCACCTGAGGAGACTAGGTAGTGATGGACACAATGGAAGATAGTGTCACATCACTGTCCCTCAGCTTATGATCCAGAATCCTGGATCCAAGCTTGAAAACCGGAAGGTTTCCTTCTTTGGGGTAAAGAGCTTTAAAGATCTTTGAGAACACCATMGAAAGAAACCTGGTGTAAGGCACCACCTTTTCTCCTTGGCGCTTATTCAGCTTGAGCACCAGGTCATCGAAAATGACCGCAACAAAATTTATATTGAGACGCTGAATCGCAGATATGCCTATGATCAAGGCGATCCTAGAGGTCTGGTCCTGACCTCCAGTTTTTCCACCCATGCACTGGATGAAATGAGAAAACAAGTATTGCCAGACAACTGACATCCTGTTCTTCTCAATCTTCGTCAAGGACTTTAGAGGGGCGTTGGAGTCCTTCTTCATTGGCCACTGGTAGCCACTGGCGTCAAGAAAAGTGATGATCTCGGAGGTGGAGGGTTCGCTGTTGAAGGGACCCTTGGGAAGACGAAAAGATGAGCTGAGTGAAATGGATCTGCTCCATCTCGCGTCTAGCGTCGTCTTGGACTTCGACAACCTCAGCAGTGAGCCAGAACTGCTGAAGAAGTTCCTTGACCATGAGGGGCTCATGGTTGAGAGTGTAGCCCAAGGATGACTGCTTGAGGAAGTCAGCCGCATCTTGGTAAAACGCTTTAGAGGAAGGTATCTCCAACAAGGCAATGTGGTTGTTGGCCTTGATGGAGATCTCGTCAATGGAGAAGTTGACGTTCTTGGCAGCCATCTGTTTGTATCAATAAGAAGTAGAGCAAATAGGTTGTTAGAAATAAGCCAAGAGTTTATGGTTAAGATTATAGAACAAGTTTTTGAACAAGTAAAAACTTCTTTTGAAAAATCCTTAAAAGATTAGGGTTTATCAAGTGAAATGTGTATAAAGGAACAAGATTATAACCAAGAAAGAAATGATTAAAAACCTTTATTGTTTAATGTATTTAAGAGAACAAGATTCTTAAATAGATTAAATGTTTCTTATAACAGAAGATAAAGAAAAAGAAGAAGATATCAACCTTAGATGTTAAGAGAGAAAAGGTCGAAAGATCTTAGAAGATTTTGAGAGTTCTTGCTTTCGGGAGAATTCTTGCAGAGTTTCGTCTAAGAATTTTATAAGCGTAAAGAAAAAAGTGGAGAAGAAGTCTCATATTTATAGGTAGGAGGAGAGAGAAATAATATGAGAGAGAAAGAAAAGACGACGGTTCGGGAAAGCGGTCATGATGAAAAAGATATCGCGTTCTCATCCATGATTGGATGTCATTAAATGAGGGAGCGTAATGACAGAACTTTTTGTGCGTCTCAAAGCGTCCCGCATAGTAAATAGAGAATGTCGTCATAAAGACGTTTCATTAACTATTTTCTTTTAAAAACAAATAGTTTTTAAGAAAACGAAGAGTCATACAGTGTCTAAGAAAACACTGATAACCCCTTTTAAAACATTTTATCACTGAAGGGAAATATTCAGTGATGGTTTTAAGACATCGGGTTTAGTGATAAGAGAGTATTGAAACTGGCATTTAAAAAACGTTTTGATCACTGATAAGAAAGGATTCAGTGATCGTTTAGATTTTTAAGATAAGTATGAAGATATACTTGAAGATGTGGTGAGTATAGAGAATCACTGAAACCACCTTTTAAAACATTTTGTCACTGAAAATGAGAAAGTTTCAGTGAGGTTTTAAGTTGAGAAAATAGAAGAGTAATCATACCTGAGAGAGAATAGATATATTTACTCAAAAGTT
>NW_020200603.1:58528-62381 GCF_001531365.2 Cynara cardunculus var. scolymus
GAAAATTTCTCAGAGATGAGAAAAGAAGAAAGGGTGTCATACCAGGCACGAGGAGCCTGTTTTAACCCATAAAGAGCTTTATCCAACCTATAGACGTGGTTTGGATACTTAGGGTCAAGAAACCCTGGAGGTTGTTCAACATAAACTTCCTCATGAAGTTTTCCATTAAGGAAAGCGCTTCTTACGTCCATCTGAAAGACCTTGAAGTCTCTATGGGCATCAAAGGCTAGAAAAAGTCGAATTGCTTCGAGTCTAGCCATTGGTGCGAAGGTTTCATCATAGTCGATTCCTTCTTCTTGTCTATAACCCTGAGCAATAAGCCGAGCCTTATTGTGGGTTATCACACCATCTTCATCCAACTTGTTGCGATAGACCCATTTGGTGCCTATCACTGATTTGTTAGATGGACGTGGGACAAGGTACCAGACTTTGTTCCTATCAAACTCAATGAGCTCTTCTTGCATAGCAAGAACCCAACTAGGGTCGGAGATAGCATCATTGATCTTCTTAGGTTCAACTAAAGAAAGAAAGTTGACAAAGAGACAGATATTACCTAGACCTCGACGTGTCTTGATACCTGCATCTGGATAACCAAGAATTTGATGAATTGGATGACTTTTAGTCCATCGCAGAGTCGGTAGAGGAACTTTATCTAAATAGATAAGTTCAGGCATAGAAGATGAGGCTTCAGCAGTATCTTCAACAATAGGAACTATTGCTAAAGGAGCCTCAGATTCAGCAACTGAAACAAGTTTAGAAACTGAAGGCATTTCATTTACTTATGGAACAGTGTCTGAAATAGACGGAGGAACACAGCTAGTGGGCACTGCAGCGATCTCTGAAGAAGATGCGATGGAGTGACTAGCTGTAACTGGAATGATGAGTAGATCATCTTCAGCTTCTTGAGATTCGGTGTTAAGAGGAGCACTGCAAGAAGCTTCAGGTTGTCCATAGTGAGATATCATCCAGTTTTCTAATTCATCCTCATCATTTGAGATGGGTTTTGAATTAGCTGAYTGAGATTCGTCAAAAGTGACATGAATAGATTCCTCTATTGTTTGTCTTTGTTTGTTGAATACTCTGAAGGCTTTGGATACAGAAGAATATCCAAGAAAGATTCCTTCATCAGCTTTGGGATCGAACTTTCCAAATTGGTCGCGGTTGTTGAGAATATAACAAGTACAATCAAATATATGAAGAAAGCTTATGGAAGGCTTTTGTCCATGGAATAGTTCATAGGCTGTCTTCTTGAATCTTTTCACGATCAGCGATGGGTTTTGAGTGAAAGAAACGGTGTTGACAACTTCAGCTCAGAATTGAGTAGGGAGATGGGATTCGCTGAGCATTGATCGAGCAGCCTCAATGATTGTTTGATTTCGTCTTCCAGCGACCCCATTCTGCTGAGGAGTTCTCACAAAAGAGAAATTATGAGAGATCCCCTTGTCCTCAAGAAAGTTATCCATAGTACTCTTTTGGAATTCAGTACCATGGTCACTTTTGATAGATCGTACTTTAACATTGTTTAGTACTTCTATCTTTTTGATGAACGAAATGATTTCTTCAGGTGCTTCATCCTTGGATCTGAGAAAGAATACCCAAGTGTACCTGGCATACTCATCAACAATGACAAGTGTGAACTTCTTTSYAGCTAGGGATTGCACGTTGACTGGACCAAAGAGATCCATATGCAATAGCTGAAGAGGCGTAGTCACAGAAGAAATTTTCTTTGACTTGAAGCTAGCTCTTGTGTGTTTACCTTTTTCACAAGCTGAGCAAAGAGATTCCTTTGCAAACGAATGTTGAGGAAGACCAGTGACAAGGTCATTTCTTGACAACTCACTGAGTGTCATGAAGTTGAGATGAGATAGCCGTTTGTGCCATAACCAGTTAATATCTGATAAGGCTTTGGAGAAGAAACAGCTATTCTCGGTGAGAAAAGAATTCATGTTGATGATATAAACATTCTCTAGATGAGAACCGGTTAGAGCAACCTTATCATCTTTGTCAAGAACATGACAAGAATTCTTTGAGAATTTAACTGTATAATCTCTATCACACAGTTGGCTGATGCTAAGAAGATTGTGCTTCAGTCTTTCTACGTATGCAACGCGTTTGAAAGTTGCCGTACCGTTGGTTAATATACCAAAACCTTTGGTATATCCTTTTCCATTTCCACCGAAGGTTACAGAAGGTCCTCTTTCTTCTTTGAAGTGAGTAAGAAGAGATTTATCTCCAGTCATATGTCTTGAATAGCCACTGTCCAAATACCATATGCCTTTAACATCCTGTACAAGGAAACAAAATAAAAATGCTATTGGTACCCAACTTTGGGGTCCAGCTCTGTTAGAGGCTTCATCGTCTGATGCTGAAGAACCAGCATCAGTGGATGGCATCACCGAACCTGAAGAGGTTTGAGTAGAAAGAGGAACAACCTTTGATATTACTAACGTAGTTTCTGTGGAAGGTCTTCACTGAGTCCGATAAAGAGAATTTAGTGGAAGGAACTACAACGTCTGATACTGAAGATTTTCAGCAAAAGTTGTCTTCGCTGAGCCTGAAGATGAGGCTTCAACGGTTTTCTTCACCTTGGTTGCTAGAGTAGCCTTTGTGGACGATTTCACCTTAGTTGATTTCTCAGTCTTGGTTACTTTCTTGAACTTAGCTGGTGAACCAGCTTTGGCGGCAGAAGGACGCTTGCTGGCAATATGTGTTTTCTCACTACAGTGTTTACATTTCCTAAAGCTAGGAGTAGCTTTAGGGCCAGAAAGTATCAGATCAGAAATGGGACCAACTCCAAGAATTCCCTTCTCATTGGTTCTCGGAGGAACCTTTGAGGAATTGGATTCCTTAGGTGAAAAGTTCAGCTTGAGCTGTGACTTGGATTTCTAATGTGATTTAGATTTCCTAGTCCCTAAAGAAGAAGCAGCTTTACAAGTTGAAGGAATAGACCTAGATCTATTAGACTTGTTAGACTTCTTGGGAAGGGATGCTGTGACAATGGATTTACCTTTGTCATTGCACCCAGAACTCAAAGGAGTTCCTTCAAGATGACTCTCAGTAAAAGAAGAGGACTGAGAGGAAGAAGTGTTGGGAATAGAAGAGACAAAGGTACCAAATTTGAGCATGGTCCTATCTTTAACACATTCTTCCTGATCATAGGAGAATCCTAGACCAGTMTTTRTCTTGGCKGGGATCTGAGCGTTAATGATCTCAGAGGCCTTGATGGAAGCTTTGCACCACCCTTCAATGGTAGCTTTCTCAGTCTTGAGTTCAGCGATAGCCTTCTCACGCTCAACAGTGATAGCTTGGTTTACAATAACTTGATCTTTAAGATTTTCCTCGACAGAGGTCAGTTCTTTGATCTTAGAATGACAAATCTTTAATTGCTCTTGAAGATCAACGTCAAGCATTTTATCTTTCGATTTGCCATTGACGGCATTATAAAGGTCAACCGTCAGAGTATCTAGTACAGAAAGACTAGAAGAAGAAGAGGGTTCATTCAGGAAACAAACCTGAGTAGAAGAAGAAGAAGATGGCTCAGGGGATGTAGACGAGTACATTCTCTGAACATGTATTTCCTGAGATTTTACTTGCGTAATTTCTCGTCGTACATAACTCCAATACCTGTTTAAGCTATTCTTCAAACTGTTATTATCACGTCTCTTATATGGAAATCTTTTTCGGTGATAATACACTCGTTTGTATTCAATTTTGTTTTCTGATATTTTTTTACTTTGATTGATATAAATTCGATAATTTTTGAATATCAGAATCTGTAAACTTGTTCTTACAGATCTTCATTCATTTCTCTCATATATACTGAATAATCGAATCGTTGTCGCATCATTCTTTC
>NW_020200603.1:63292-72653 GCF_001531365.2 Cynara cardunculus var. scolymus
GAGTAACTTCGATAATGGCAAAAGACTCAAGAGAAGTGTGACTGGAGATAATTAYAGAAAGATTATTCATGTGCTATAACGACTGAGAGATCTTGAATGTGAAGATCATCTTTACAACAGTTTACTGAAGACTAATTCTGAAGATTCTTTGAAGATCAAATCTTGTATATTGTTTTTGATAATTACTGTTCTACATTGTCAAAAGAGAAGATCACTGCGGTTCTACATTCGAGGGGGAAAATGCTAGAAGATCTATCTCAACAGTTGATTGCTTAAAGATTTCAAGTTGAAGAATTCTTTTAAAGATGACATAATGTGCTTAATGTTTTAAAATTCAATCAGGACTCAAAGCGCAGAATTTCTTTCAAGTCTGAATACAAAGGGGGAGAATGTTAGGAATGAAAATCAGTATTAAATTGTATTCGTCTTGAAAGTTAAATATTGTCTATAATTGTAAAAGTCATCGTGTTTGACTTTTATTATAGGAGTTTGACTTTGACTTTGTTTAGAGGTTTGACCCTATAAATAGGGTAATGTCTTTGTAATTGCAAGAAGAGAGGTTCATTTTGTAAAGATACGTATACATTTGAGAAATATAGAGCTTTGACTATTTTGACTTTCTCTCTCAAATCTTCTCTCAATGGTCTTGATTGTTAAATCTGATTCTGCCACTTGAAGATTGAAGATTGATCATCATAGGGACTATCAGTGACATATTTGGTATCAGAGCCTCAGTTATAGAGAACACCGGTTTTCTTAAAACCAAACTATAACTAAATATTTTCAAAGCAATGTCACTAGCATAACCAGAGGTTGAATGTTATATTATTATACTTAAAATTAAACAGAGCCTGATCATCTATGTTTAACTTAAGTATTATGATAAAAGATTCCAATCGGACGAGTTAAAAATATGCTCAAAATTAGAGATTTTATCTAAAACCTGAAAAGCATGATCGTGTGTGTTTGCATGAATTTTGAATATCCATCGCCCTAGACTAACTAGAAGCTCTGGTTGTGAAGTGAAGCAAGTTATATAGAGCACTAATTCGATCAGAGGGTCAATTTTGTATTTGAACACTTGGTAGCAGAACATGGATAAAGGATCTAGTCTCTATAGTCTCTATATTTAAGATTCGCACTACACCTTAGGTAAGATTTGCCTTRACATAGGAAGTGAGCTCTGTGTTCTAGATTTGATTGAAAGACCACTATTCTATTTAAGTGAAGAGCGAGCAGAAGCTCTTGTTAGAAGAACCAGAGGCTCTGGTCTATGAAAAGGAAATATTTTCTAAGTATGAGGAACCAGAGATCGATGGAAGGCGATTCATCGGTTTGCCAAGCTTGAGGAACCAAAGATCGATGGAAGACGACCCATTGGTTTACCAAGTATGGGGAACCAGAGATCGATGGAAGGCGATTCATCGGTTTGCCAAGCATGAGGAACCAGAGATCGATGGAAGGCGATCCATTGGTTTGCCTAGTATGAGGAACCAGTGATTGATGGAAGGTGATTCATCGGTTTGCCAGGTATGAGGAACTAGAGATCGATGGAAGGCGATCCATTGGTTTACCTAGTATGAGGAACCAGAGATTGATGGAAGGCGATTCATTGGTTTGCCTAGTATGAGGAACCAGAGATTGATGGAAGGTGATTCATCGGTTTTCCAGGTATGAGGAACCAGAGATCGATGGAAGGCAATCCATTGGTTTGCCTAGTATGAGGAACCAGAGACTGATGAAAGGTGATTCATTGATTTGCCTAGTATGAGGAGCCAGAGATTGATGGAAGGTGATTCATCGGTTTGCGAGGTATGAGGAACCAGAGATCGATGGAAGGCGATTCATTGGTTTGCCAAGCATGAGGAACCAGAGATCGATGGAAGACGATCCATTGGTTTGCCAAGTATGAGGAAACAGAGATCGATGGAAGGCAATTCATCAGTTTACCATACATGAGGAATCTAAGATCGATGAACCAAGAGATTCAATAGATTGTTATAAAGGTTATATCAGAGATCGATGAGCTAATAGTCAAATATAGTTCCAAGTATGGGAACCTCGACCAGAAGCTCTGGTAATGCAACCAGAGGCTCTGGTCAACCAGAGGCTCTGGTCAACCAGAGGCTCTGGTCAACCAGAGGCTCTGGTCAACCAGAAACTCTAATTTGTTTTCTACCCTTATGCTTCTACCATAGCAACTCTCGTCTTAACCTTAAGAGTTTTATTGATGATGTGATTAGTAATTAAGTATGCCAATATTACAGATCACTATGTCATCATCTAGTGAATATTCAGCGGACGAATCTGGGAACACGATTGGTCGATCTAGAAGGAGTATACCAATCAATGAAGATGTTGACCCATATGACTTGGACTTAGCAACCAGCGAAGCACTTGCTTTATCATCTGCATCAGTTTTACCACCATCAGAATCAGCACATGATCTACCACCTCAAACGTTTCATGGCCCAAGGAGTAGGGTCACGGCTAGGAAAAGTGTATCACTACCTCGAAGGGTAACTTTTGAAAACTCAAGTAGAACCAGAGGAGAGGCATCCCAAACTCAAACCAGGAGTGGAGACTCTCGAGTGGTGACTGGGGTACCTGCCTCTTACACCCAGGGCATGACTCTAGAGGAACAAGAATGGGTGGGAAGAATTGCAGTGGAAACTCAAACCCACCAGACCCAGCTGGGATATCATTATCACATTTTGAACAACCTGTCCCATGTGATGGAGGCGCATCACCAGTGAATGATAAGGAACTCGGATGCTGTCGTCGCTGCAAGACGTGAAATTAGAAGATTGTATAGATGTTTAATGGCAAGTGTACTGTTGATACTAGCACTAGGAGTACTTATCTGCTGGATGCTGCTCTAGAAGCAATGTTTAGTGTTAAGATCACTACTCTTTTGTTGAAGTTTAAAATTTGTTTTGAGGGATTTTAATCTTTTGGAAAACCCTTTAGTATCTTTTGAAGTCGTTTGAATGTAATGAATTTTGGATGAATATGAAATATTTTGATGATCATATGACTGCTCTAATAATATCATATCCTATGCATCATCCTGTTGATTAGAAATTATTATCCGTAATTGCCATGAAAATAATGGGACTTCCTTTTTATCATGCCATAGAAGATGCCGCCAAGGAGAGAAAACCCAGAGGTTGCACGACTCGTGTCAGAGCAACTCTTGGTTGCGCTACCCAATATAGTCAGTCAGGTGGTTGCGGGTCTGAATGTTAATCAGCCTACTAGTTCTGAGCCTAGGACATCTAGGGAATGCACCTATAAATCCTTCAGATCCTGCAATCCGAAGTAATTTCATGGAAATAAGGGAGTCGTAGGATTGTTGACCTGGATTGAAGGCATGGAGTCTGTCCTCCATATCAGCTAATGCCTAGAAGCAAACAAAGTAGAATATGTTGCATGTTTATTGCAAGGCAGAGCTTTGACATGGTGGAACACATTAGTTCAGACAAGGGGTCGCGAAGTAGCCAATCAACTTTCATGGGAAGAATTCAAGAAACTTCTTAATAACGAGTATTGTCCAAGAAGTGAACTCCAAAAGTTGGAAATGGAGTTATGGAATCTTGAAATGAAGAAGGAAAACATAGCTGCCTACATTACACGATTCCATGAGTTAGCCAATTTAGTGCCACATCTGGTGACACCCGAAGAGGTTCGAATAGAAAGGTATGTATGGGGCTTATTTGCAGAAATCCGAGGAAATATTACCTCGGCAAACCCAAGGACCCTTCAGGAGGTAGTAGATATTGCAACCAAACTCACCAATAATGCAATTCGATCGGGAGAGTTCAACAAAGGAAAAAGAAAGGTGGGAGAACTGAGAAACCAGAGATTTGGGAATAGGTTCGGCAAGAATAAGAAATCGATAGGGAACTTTGGAGTCCAGACTCAGGTGGTGAATCAAGAAAGCAAGCCTAAGTGCAATAAATATAAATTTCCACATTGGGGAAATTGCATTATTTGTCAGAGGTGCCACAAAGGGGGCCACTCCACAAAAGATTCTCGAAAGCGATTATGTTTTGAATGTGGGAGCCCGGATCATATGAGAAATGTATGTCCGAAGAGAAAGCAAGAAATGAATGTTAATCAAACCCGACCAGCCAACCAAGGAAACTCTGAAAGTCAAGCACGTGGCCGAGCATTTGAAATTGGAGCAAGGGAGGCCAGGCATGATCTTAATGTGGTTACAGATACATTTCTCTTAGATAATGAATTTGCATCGGTACTATTTGACTCATGAGCTGATCGAAGTTTTGTATCCCTAGACTTCAGGCCAAGGATTAATTTAAAATCTCAAAGGATGAAGGTGGACTATATAATAGAGTTTGCCAATGGCCAAGAAATTAAGACCAGAGATATAATCATGGGCTGCACTTTAAGCTTAGCACAGAAGGATTTTAGCATAGATCTTATTCCGATTAAGTTAGGAAGTTTTGATATAGTTATAGACATGGATTGGTTATCTAAAAACCGAGCTGAAATAGTTTGTTCGGAAAAGATTATCCGAATTCCTCAAGAAAAAGGAGAAGCACTTATAATTCAAGGAGAGGAGCCTGATTGGAAAATTAAGGTCGTATCATGCATAAAGATGCAAAAATACTTAAAGAAGAACTATGATGCATTTTTGGCACATATTGTAGATAGGAAGATTATAGGAAGAAGTATCAAAGACTTCCCTGTAGTACGGGAGTTTCCTGAAGTATTTCCTGAGGATCTACCAGGATTACCCCCCACCAAGACAAGTCGAGTTCGGTATCGATTTAATTCCAGGAGCTGCCCCAGTGGCCAAGGCACCATACCGATTGGCCCCATCAGAGATGCAAGAGATGTCGGGACAACTCTATGAATTTCTAGATAAAGGATTCATAAGACCTAGTTTTTCACCATGGGGTGCACCAATTTTGTTCGTCAAGAAGAAAGATGGATCGATGCGGATGTGTATTGACTATATGGAGCTTAATAAGTTGACTATAAAGAATAAATATCCTCTTCCTAGGATCGATGACTTATTTGATCAACTTCAAGGTGTTGTATACTTTTCAAAGATTGACCTTCGATCCGGATATCATCAAGTAAGAATTCGAGAGGATGACATTCCTAAAACGGCATTTAGGACTCGGTATGGCCATTATGGATTTTTGGTTATGCCATTCGGATTAACCAATGCCCCGGCTATTTTCATGGATTTAATGAATAGGGTTTGCAGACCATACTTGGATAAATTTGTAATTGTCTTCATAGATGATATACTAATTTATTCAAGAAGCAAGAAAGATCATGAGCAACATCTGAGAGTGATTTTAGAGTTACTTAGGGACCAAAAATTGTACGCAAAATTAATGCGAATTCTGGATTCGAGAAGTACAATTTCTAGGTCATGTGGTCAATGAAAAAGGAATTCATGTAGACCCTGCGAAGATTGAAGCCATTAAGAAATGGGAAACCCCGAATACCCCGACAAAAATACATCAATTTCTTGGTTTGGCAGGCTATTATCGGCGATTCATTGCAAATTTTTCAAAGATTGCGCAACCACTCACAGCCTTAACACAGAAAGACAAGAAATTTGTTTGGGGAGAGAGGCAAGAAGAGGCCTTTGAAACTCTTAAGCATAGACTGTGCAATGCACCAATTTTGCCATTACCAGAAGGTTCAGAAAACTTTATGGTATACTGCGATGCATCACATCAAGGATTAGGATGTGTGCTTATGCAAAAAGATAAAGTCATTGCATATGCCTCGAGACAACTCAAAGTGCATGAGAAAAATTATACTACACATGATCTAGAATTAGGAGCAATGGTATTTGCACTTAAGATTTGGAGGCCTTACCTATACGGTATCAAGTGCACTGTGTTCACTGATCACAAAAGCCTACAACACATCTTCAATCAGAAAATGCTAAATATGAGGCAAAGAAGATGGATTGAACTACTCAATGATTATGATTGTGAAATTAAGTACTATCCAGGCAAAGCTAATGTAGTAGTTGATGCCTTGAGCAGAAAGGAAAGGGTGAAGCCAACAAGAGTGTGATCTTTGGAAACAGTGGTAACCACGAGTTTGAAAGCACAAATTCTCCAAGATCAGAAAGAGGCATTGAAGAAAGAGAATTTGAAAAATGAGATCCTACACCACATGGAAACTAAGTTTCAATTGAAGGCTGATGGAGTAATTTATCTGGAAAATAAGGTTTGGATTCCTAAGATAGGCAATCTTAGATCCATAATTCTGAATGAAGCCCATCGATCAAAGTATTCAATTCACTCCAGATCAGATAAGATGTATAAGGAATTGAGGGAACACTATTGGTGGCCTGAAATGAAGAAAGACATTGCTATGTATGTAAATAAATGTTTAACCTGCGCTATGGTCAAGGCTGAACATCAAAAACCATCTGGTCTACTTCAGCAACCTGAGATTCCCCAATGGAAGTGGGAACAAATATCGATGGACTTCATAACTAAGTTACCCAGGACTGGGAAAAGGCATGATGCAATATAGGTAATTGTGGATCGACTGACGAAATCTGCTCATTTTCTACCGATTCGAGAAGATTATAAGATGGAGAAACTGGCACAAATTTATATTAATTAAATCATCACTCGACATGGGGTACCTCTTTCCATCATATCGGATAGAGACAGTCGATTTACGTCAATATTTTGGCAATCACTTCAAAAAGGGCTAGGTACACGTCTGGATTTAAGTACTTCGTATCACCCTCAAATGGATAGGCAGATGGAAAGAACCATCCAGACATTGGAAGATATGTTATGTGCGTGCGCCATAGATTTTGGCGGAAGCTGGGATACGCACCTTCTGTTAGTTGAATTCGCGTACAATAACAGCTATCATGCCAGTATTTAGTGTGCACCATATGAAGTGTTATATGGACGTAAATGTAGATCGCCACTTAGTTGGTTAGAATTCAGGGATCGGAAATTAACTAGACCCGATGTAGTTCAGAAAACTACTGACAAGATTGTAATTATCAAAGATAGACTCAAGGCCGCAAGAGATCGTCAGAAAAGTTATGCGGACAATCGGAGGAGACCATTGGAATTCCAAAAGGGAGATAAAGTACTCTTGAAAGTCTCACCTTGGAAAGGAATAATGCGTTTTGGGAAAAGAGGCAAATTGAGTCCCCGATATATTGGTCCATTTGAAATAACTGAAAGAGTTGGACCAGTGGCATACAAGCTGGAATTGCCACAAGAGTTAAGCACCATTCATGATACATTTCATATATCAAACCTCAAAAAGTGTTTAACTGATGAAACACTGGTCATACCATTGGAAGAGGTGCAAATTAACGACCACCTACGCTTCGTTGAAAAACCGATCGAAATCATGGACAGAGAAGTCAAGCAGTTGAGGCGAAGTAAGATTCCGATTGTAAAAGTTCATTGGAGCTCAAGGCATGGACCAGAGTACACTTGGGAAATAGAGGATTTTATGAGAAACAAGTATCCTCACTTATTCACAAACGGATCCAAAGCTAAGAACTAAAGAATCAAATTTCAGGACGAAATTTTTCTGGCATGGGGAGACTGTGACATCCGTCACTTTTGGAGCATCAGGTTAGCACCTTTAAAAGGACTTCTATAATCAGGACCTTAATTTATTAGAAAATCAATCGACCTAGCTCCCAAATTTGTAGCTCAGAGAACCCTGTCACGACGGGTAACTGATAAAGTAACTTATGTAATGCCAAATATATTAAAATTCTCTTAAAATAAATAAAGTCGATATTATAAAATTTAAAAATTTAAAAATATAAAGTTTAAACTGTATGTGCAAATAATTTTTTTTACAAAATTTAGAATTTTGACTTAATAATGAATAATTTTACTGGTATTGATAAAATGTATTTAAATTTATATTTATTTGAGCTGAGTTTGTATAAGAAAAATAAAAGAAAAATATGGTGGTTGGGTCTTATATGGGCCGACCCCTCTACCTTCATATAAAAACCCCACCTCTTTTGAAAAAAAATTATTTCACCTTTACTTTTCTCTTTCTAAACCTTTTCGTATTCCTCCAAGATCGAATCCAAGTTCCAAAAATCCTTCTTGAATAACACTCAAGTCTTCAAGAGAGATCAAGCAAAAAGGTAATAAGATTGGTTTTACTTTCGAACCTTTTTACAGTAATGTTTCTCGTATTTTTATACTTCTTGTTACATCTTGAGCTCAAATTTTTTTAGAGATTCTAAGATGGGAGATTATTTCATCAGGACATGAAAATGTTCCCAAAATGATGATAATCTATGATCTATGAACTTTGGACTCAAGAAAATGAGATAAAACCACATTGCATGTAGTATTTAATCAATAAAAATTGACATTTTGAAACTGACAGGTTGTTTCTAACAATCATGTTAATCGTATTCTTCAAAATCAACCCCTGTTTTGGATTAGTTGTTGTTACTGTTTCGGTTTCACTGAAAAATGTGAATTTTGAGTATTTAAATGTTTAATATAAAATTTTAGGAGCAAAAATGATGCTGCTAGACAAAAGAAATCTAACAACAGTGATTGTTGTAGTTTTAAAAGATTAAAAGTAAAATGATTTTTGGAAGGTTCCCTTGACAATGATTGGTGAAACCAAGAGTCCAGAAACAGAATCTGTATAACTGTCCAAATAGCAACTTTTTGTGCAAAAACTTTTTATTTAATTAAATATTGGGTTATTTTTTGTTTCAACTTTAACCCATAAAGGTTTATTGGCATTACATAAAACATAATGTTACTTTATCTATATCGTGACCTGAAGGGTGATCTAACTATTGGAATTTCGGGTGTTTAGGACATTAGTGCGGACGTTGGTGCTCTAAGTTTCACCAAAATCTTGGATATTCTCCTTCAAACTTGTGAGTTTTCACAGCCCCACTTTTTCTAGAGACTAAAGTTGTCACGGACAAACCGGGGAGGTTTGGCAAGAGAGCCATTATCTTGTGTGTGTGTGTGTTTGCAATTTGTAAAGTCATTTGTAAGCGGTAAAGTTATCTAAGAAAGGAGATAAACTAATACAAAAAATAGCTAAACACAAAGAAAGAAAGAAAACATTGCTCTGATACCACTTGTTGGTCCCGTGAGGATCTACAAGAAGAGAAACAATTTGTAGAAGGCGGGGGGGATGAATACAAACACAGTATTTTCAAATTTAAAATATATATTGATAGAGAAGATCAATACAAATTTTACAAGATTGTTTGCGGAAAGATAAGGTAGAAGAAACCTATCTAAACAATCTTTAGATACACACTAAGTCTTAGCAAATACAATAAAAGAAATGTTGTAGAGAAGATCCTTTACTTAAGCTA
>NW_020200603.1:75228-80949 GCF_001531365.2 Cynara cardunculus var. scolymus
TTTGACCTTATTGGTTATTCGGATAGTGATTTTGCAGGTTGCAAAATTGATTATCAAAAGCACCACTGGAGGCTGTCAACTTCTAGGTGGAAAGTTGGTGAGCTGAACAAGCAAAAAACAAAAGTCAATGTCCACATCAACAGCTAAAGCTGAGTATGTAGCCGCTGGTAGCTGCTGTGCCCAAATTCTTTGGATGAAAAATCAGCTACGGGACTACGATCTTCAGTTTTCAAGGATTCCTATTTATTGTGATAGCACCAGTGCTATTGCTATTGCTATTGCTAACAACCCTGTACTTCACTCCAAGACCAAACATATTGAGATCCGATATCATTTTATCAGAGATCATGTTATTAATGGTGATATTGAACTTCACTTCGTTCCAACTGAGTATCAACTCGCTGACCTTTTCACTAAGCATTTTGATGAGACAAGATTTAATATCTTGATCAGCAAATTGGGTATGTTGAACACTGAAGATTAATCTTTAAGTTTTATAATAACTCAATAAGTGAAATGATTCAGTGCCCTATCTCTAACACTAAACTTTTGAGTAAATATATCTATTCTCTCTCAGATATGATTACTCTTCTCTTTTCTCAACTTAAAACCTCACTGAAACTTTCTCATTTTTAGTGACAAAATGTTTTAAAAGGTGGTTTCAGTGATTCTCTACACTCACCACATCTTCAAGTATATCTTCATACTTATCTTAAAAATCTAAACGATCACTGAATCCTTATCGGTGATCAAAACGTTTTTTAAATGCCAGTTTCAGTGACTCCCTTATCACTAAACCTGATGTCTTAAAATCATCACTGAATACTTTCCTTCAGTGATAACATGTTCTAAAAGGGGTTATCAGTGTTTTCTTAGACACTGTATGACTCTTCGTTTTCTTAAAAACTCTTTGTTTTTAAAAGAAAATAGTTAATGAACCGTCTTTATGACGACATTCTCTATTTACTAAGCGGGATGCTTTGAGACGCGCAAAACGTTCTGTTATTACGCTACCTCATTTAATGCCATTCAATCATGGATGAGAACGTGGTATCTTTTTCATCATGACCACTTTCCCAAACTGTCGTCTTTTCTCTCTCTCATATTATTTCTCTCTCCTCCTACCTATAAATTTGAGATTTCTTCTCCACTTTTCTCTTTACGCTTACAAAATTCTTAAACGAAACTCTGCAAGAATTATCCCAAAAGCAAGAACTCTCAAAAACTTCTAAGATTATTCCACCTTTTTTCTCTTAACATCTAAGGTTGATGTCTTCTTCTTTTTCTTTATCTTCTGTTATAAGAAACGTTTAATCTATTTAAGAATCTTGTTCTCTTAAATACATTAAAAAATAAAGGTTTTTAATCATTTTCTTCTTGGTTATAATCCTGTTTCTTTATACATATTTCACTTGATAAACCCTAATCTTTTAAGGATTTTTCAAAAGAAGTTTTTACTTGTTCAAAAACTTGTTCTATAATCTTAACCATAAACTCTTGGCTTATTTCTAACAATTTGTTTGCTCTACTCCTTATTGATACAAACAGATGGCTGCCAAGAACGTCAACTTCTCCATTGACGAGATCTCCATCAAGGCCAACAACCACATTGCCTTGTTGGAGATACCTTCCTCTAAGGCGTTTTATCAAGATGCGGTTGACTTCCTCAAGCAGTCATCCTTGGGCTACGCTCTCAACCATGAGCCCCTCATGGTCAAGGAACTTCTTCAGCAGTTCTGGCTCAATGCTGAGGTTGTCGAAGTCCAAGACGATGCTGGACGCAAGATGGAGCAGATGTATTTCACTTTCAACAGCATGGAAGTGAACTTAGGTGTATCTACACTCCTCTCAACTCTTCGTCTTCCCAAGGGTCCCTTCGACAGCGAACCCTCCACCTCCGAGATCATCATTTTTCTTGACGCCATTGGCAACCAGTGGCCAATGAAGAAGGACTCCAACGCCCCTCCAAAGTCCTTGACGAAGATTGAGAAGAACAGGATGTCAGATGTCTGGCAATACCTGTTTTCTCATTTCATCTAGTGCATGGGTGGAAAAACTAGAGGTCAGGACCATGCCTCTAGGATCGCCTTGATCATAGGCGTATCTGCGATTCAGCGTCGCAATATAAATTATGTTGCGGTCATTTTTGATGACCTGGTGCTCAAGCTGAGCAAGCGCCAGCGTGAAAAGGTGGTGCCTTACACCAGGTTTCTTTCGATGGTGTTCTCAAAGATTTTTAAAGCTCTTTACCCCAAAGAAGGAAACCTTTCGGTTTTCAAGATTTGATCCAGGATTCTGGATCATAAGCTGAGGAACAGTGATGTGGCACTATCTTCCATTGTGTCCATCACTACCTCTTCTCCTTAGGTGGCCATGACAAGGGAAACCCCCCCCCCCCCCCCGCGTCTAGCCAAGCCACCAAAACCCCTTCAAAACGACCCTCTCAACCAACTCTTGGTTCTCCTCAGAGAGCCAAGAAAGCCNCCCCCCCGCGTCTAGCCAAGCCACCAAAACCCCTTCAAAACGACCCTCTCAACCAACTCTTGGTTCTCCTCAGAGAGCCAAGAAGTCCAAAAAGGGGACAACCACGTCACTAGCTAGGGTCTCTTAAAAGGCTTCAGTTATTGAAACTAGCCTTATCCCCGAGGCGTCTTTTGTTAACCCTCCCAGCTCTTCAGTGAATTCTCCCATCACTGTCATATCAGTGGTACCTTCACCAGTCACTTCAGTGACCCAAATCACTGAAAGTGTGGATATCATTGTCGCCACCACTGAACACTCACGTCTATTCTCAACCATTTTCTCTTCTCCTCCTTCCTTGGTCTTTACACATGTCCATGATGTATCAGCAACTGTCCTTCCTGATACTGAGACACGCACCACTGGACCTAAGGTTGCTCTTCTCGATGCTCCTCTGCATACGGATGTCCATCCTCTCGAGGACATCTTTGCTCACGCCAGTGACAATCCTTCTGATGTCACTGATGGCCCATCAGGTATTCCATCTTCCTACCCTTTCTTTTCTTCTAACCTTGAGCCTTCTGCTCACACTTCTTCTTTTGCAGGTCCTTCTTTGATGCATCAGTCTGATGCTCAGGAAGTGGAAGAGGAAAAAATAGAGAAAGATGATGGAGGAGAAAGAGAGAAAGATGATGAAGGAGATGAAGAGATCGATGATGCCTATGATATGGCATCTAACATCAAACTTCTCCTTCCAGCCGTTGACACTGTCCTCTACAGGATCAACGAAGTCCACTAATAGATGTCCTGCCAAGGTGATCTTGATACGAACTTCCTTGCCATCCAGGCGGATGTTCAAGAAGTKCAGAGTCATCTCCAGATTCTCCAAGAAGTTGTTCAAGCCAACACCGATGCCATTATTGTTCTTCACAGCAGGGCTGACGCTGCTCAGGCTATCGCTGATCAGCAGACTAGTTTACTTCAACAGACCCTGGATGTTGTCTGTCAACTAGCTCCAGTGATCCCTCCTTCTTTCTCAGCCAGTGATCGCGCCCAGCTCCATGAGACGCGTGAGGCAACGATAACTCTAGCCAATGCTTTGCAAAGGCTAGAGGATATAATGGTTCTCCAACGTTAGCGCTTGGACGAACTCTCTGGCCAACTCTCAAGTCTTAGCCAGAGAGGGGGAGATGAGGTCCAACGCTGGTGAATCATCCGATGTTGTGCCTACTCCTTCTCAGGTCGTTGGTCCAGTATCAGCTAGAGCTGAAGCAGTTGCTGCTCCTGTAATCCCGTCCACCACAGTTGTTTCAGCTGAGGTTGTCGATGCCATCCTTAGGGATGATGCCCATACCATCACTGCTGTTGGTGATGATGATGATGATGATGATGAAAATGAAGATGATGATGATGATGAAGACGATGATGAACCTACCATTCTAGACACCGGAAATGATCTAAATGGTAACGACGACATGATGATGAAGATGACTTTACCATCAAATTCCAAAAGCCATCAACCGTCACCAAAGTTGTTACTCTCGGGGATTCCGCATCCTAGGGGGAGCAAAGGCAAGGTGAATCGACTCCATCAGGGAACCAGGACCCCAAGTCGAAAGACAAGGCGGTCGATGAAGAAGGAAACTTGAAGGTATTGTTCAAAATCCCTCAACAACCTTTGTTTGAAGACTCTACCTCTCAGGTAGTAATCACTTCAACTTATCAACTTCATATTCCATCAACAACCTGCGGTCGACCGGAGCAGATACCTGATCAACCCATTTCTTGTGCTCCTATCGACCAGCAGATGTCTCAGCTGAAGGAGTCACTCGACCAAATTAGAGTAAAAATCCCTCTTCGTACCTCTAGTGGTGGTGAGTTTGACTTCTTATCTGAAGCTGAAAGACTCGAGGCATTAAGGGCTGAAGAAGAGCTAGAGCTTCAAAAGAAGCAGTCTGAAGACAGCTTGAGGCTGGCCAAGTCACTAGCTGAAATGTCCTTCCAAAGAAAAAGTCCAAGAAAATGGTGAACGTTGTCCAAGCCTAAGCTAAACTTCTTTCGATTGCAGAAGTTGAGCATGAGAAGAATCTGAAGCTGGTGGAAAAAGACAAGCGATGGAGCAAAGCCAAGCTAAAAAGGAGAATCAGTCCCCGCCCGATTATCAGTGTCAGCATCAGCGAACGTTCTAAAGACGATGGAACGCTGGTCTCAATGCTCATCACCAGGGACAATCTTGATGTCGTTACCGAGTATTCTTCATACCTAGGCCGTTATGGATTCAGCGAATGGATGGATATTAGACAAGCCATTCAGCAATCCAAGTCGAGACACAAGACACTTATCGAGGACACCATCAGCGAGCTTATCAAAAGGATGTCCAAGTATGTAAAGGTCCCTGACAGGCCAACTCTGAAGAAGGGTGGGAAGAAGAAACTCAAGCTCTCTGATCCTAATGATGGACCATTCCTAAGGAACGAGCATGAAACAAGGTTCTTCTTAGATGAAGTCCTGAAGGGTCATAAGAGTACATTCATTTCTATGCTGAATCTTGACTTGCCAGATAAGGGTCCCTATACACCCAACTCTGTGCATTTTAAACCTGGGTTAGGAGTTATATTCCTTGACTATGAAGGTGAAGTCAGATTTCAGATAATGTCAGAGCTACATCTATGACTAATGGTTCATTTGGTTTATCTTTTGCTCTGGATAGATGATAGCATGCCTGGAAAAGTCGTAGATCTGAAGATACGAAGGGAATTCCTACGTGGAAGAAACCTTGGTGAAGATGTACCTGATTACATAGATCTAAGTGTTCTAGAATAAGATTCTCTTTGTAACAACAATCCACTTTTCCTTGTAACTTCATGTACTATGTCTACTTTCAGTGATTGTACTTATATTCTATAAGTTCTGGACATGTACTGTAATACTTGTAATATTTTCTATGATTAATAAAATGAGTATACCATATACTTCATTGAAAAAGATCCCTGAAAAAAGTAATAGAGACACAAGTCTATGAGTTCCGTTGTTACTTTTTACATTCGCAGACAATCTATGAGTTAGTGAATAAGCTTTCAGTTTCAGTTTTCGTACTTGCAATTTTCTTAGATATAACTTAATGAAAATTTTCAAGTTGAGATTGGTTAACTGAAAAAGATCCCAAAATAGTTAAAGGGACATGTATTTTATATGTTACTTTTCCTTACTATTATTTGATAAGATAACCTTCTTTATGTTATCTTGTTATCATCAAATAGG
>NW_020200603.1:81309-91259 GCF_001531365.2 Cynara cardunculus var. scolymus
AGACCTTCAGGTCATTCCAGCATTCAGCGATCAAAGGAAGCTTGCTTAGCACGATTGTTGTTGTCTTGTCCTTATGCACACAAAGGACAAAACCCATACCCTTATGAAAGTTGGTACGGTACGGAGCCGACTAGTCGACTTTATGGTCCACTAACTTTAGGTAAGGATGTCTTCTCATGAATAGTGATTTTTGTACTATTCACTCTAGCAAAGGACAAGTCTTCCTCTTAAGGCTTGACACGCACTCTAACCCTATCATATTGCATTAAATGAACATTTAATGTACTAGGTATAAATAGAAGTGTTTCTTCTCCATGCAGAGTGCGCGCAACTCCCTCTCTAACCCTAATTCTTACTTCAAGCATTTTCTAGCTTAAGTAAAGGATCTTATTTACAGCAATTTCTTTTCTTGTATTTGCTAAGACTTTGTGTGTAACTAAAGATTGTTTAGATAGGTTTTTACTACCTTATCTTTCCGCAAACAATCTTGTAAAATCTGTATTGATCTTCTCTATCAATATATATTTTAAATTTGAAAATACTGTGTTTATATTCATCCCTCCTTCTACAAATTGTTTCTCTTCTTGTAAACCCTCACGGGACCAACACATGTGTTTTCTCAGCTTCTGTCCAGCAGCTATCACTTGAGTTCAACACAACTTTTGACATGTTAGAAGCTTGATTTTTAGAAACTCAAAACATCAAAGTTGTAGAACTATGTCTAAGCTTTCCATACTATCTAGACTCATCAATTTTGGATTTGTAAGGAGGGAGATAAGATCAAAATGGTACAATTGTGCAAAGTTGACAGCAAAACTCTGGATGCATTAGGTTTAACTCTGGATACACGCAGTTGTAACTCTAAAGACATTGAGCTGTAACTCTGGATGTCGGTGGCTATGAGGTTAGGTTGGCAGGACTTTACATATCCTTTTACACCATTTGAACTTTCGTACATTCGTGTACATCCAAAATGCATTTGTGAACCTTTATTACTAGATCCTTAACTGCTTTAGCACAAAGCAGATAAAGAAATGCACCTCTATTACTTGAAAGTTGGAACTATTGAAGCTAATCTGCATCACATCATCAATCTCATCCCTTATGAGGTGCTCTCACCTTTGTACCTAAATTGATCCAAATTTATGTGGTGTCTCAACTGTTTGAAGGTGAGTAATACTCAAGTATTGCAAGACCAGTTCTTCTTACTTATAGGTGCTCTTGCTTTTCATTATTGTAAAGAACATGCTTTATATTTCATCTAAATGATATTTTAAGGTCAATGAGGCACTAATGTGACGATTGATCTGTTATTTAGTGTAGTTTACATTTTATGAACTTCTATTATCTTATAATTTGTACGGTGTTTTAGGAAGTTGGCTTATTATCTCACCAATAATGTTTTCTTGCAGTTTCACCTTGGTTATTATTGACAAAACCATTATATGACCTTCAACTTTATTTTTCCATTCGATCTTGCTAATACATCATATTAACCTTAAACTTAATATATTAGTTGACTTGCAAAATAACTACACAAACTCATAATTCAAGGCTAAACTAATCTATACTACTTTATAAACCATATTTGAAAAAAGTCTTAAAAACAACTTTGAATGCATAAGTTACTACTTTTTATGCACAAAGTCTTAAAAGTCTTAATTACAACATTAATAGCTAAGTTACAACTCCTTTAATGAATGAAGTCTTTCAATACAACTAACTTTACTGCTATCTTATTTTGAAAAGATTATCTATTATTCAGTTTGATTTGAGATCATTCTAGATCAAAACGAATTGTGTGTCACAAAATAAATGATATTGGTGGGAGAGTTGTTTCAATTTGTTCTTCACTACAAGAAATATAGAAAATCAAAATCTTATAGTCTATCTATGTTGTTTTGAGTATCATCTTGTACTAAGATAAAAATAATGTACATAGAAATGGCATGCGATCGGGAAGCTTCCTTATCATTTTAAATCGACACAAGCAACTTACTATTGGAACATTTCTTGAATGTTGGATCATTGTTACTTGGTTGAGCTCTTACGATTTATTGATGGAATCTCCATGCTCTGGACTAATTTCTACTTATGTATACTAGCTTGATTAAATGTCGTTTTTGTATGTGTTACCCCCTATTGTTTTATTCAATGATGTTTATTTTGGTAAGGGATGGAATAATAGATAACTTTAGTCCAATACTTATACATTGAAGTTTATTAGTCTTAGTTTGTATCTTTCCCTCCAAGTTTAGTGTAAGTCTTGGTAATCTCATAGTTGATTTCCCCAAGCGAAGTGGTGTGAAAGTTAATGCAGTTTAAAGCCCTTATTTCTGCAGGAGAACAATCAGTTCAATCCAATAAGAAGTTTGTTCATTCAATTGCTAAAGGTTTGATTGGGCTTGCCGCCGTTGTTTCTGTGAATGTGGTTCACTAAACTCCTATAGGGACTCGGGTTTTTATCAGGGTAGGATTTGTTTACATGTGTTCCTGCTTTATTTCCATCATACAACAAGTTTGTTAGAACTATAACCTTGGAAAATGATCATAATTGGAAATCTGTTAACCGATTATCATAGTTCTTATTGCGCTATTTTAGGTTTTATGTGAGAAGTTCCTTATGTTCTTGATGGATTACCAGAGTTATATATACAACAGAAGCTTGTTGCACCTTGAGTTTTCTTGTCTCTATGAGTAACATCTTTATATTATGTCGACTGTTTAAAATTTTCCTTTTCGGCAACATCGACTTTTAAAAAACGATAGCAGTTTTTGTTGATTTTTTATATGAAGAAGCTATAAAGATGGATTTTTTTGTTTTATACTCTCTAATGTGTTAACTGCATAAATTCTTTTGCAGGTTGTGGAAGTGTCAACTTCGAAGACTGCAATATGTTAGCAACCTTGGAAAGTATTTATTAATATTTCTTATGCACTCTTTTCTAAAAAATTTGTTTGTAATTATTGTAAGTTATATTGTTCGTAAATTGTGTCTTGTTCTTATTTGCCAATGCCGATAGAAGGCTTTTTCAATAACGCGACTATTAGAACATCACAGATAGTTGCTTTAAAATTTTCATCCCTCTAAACCAGTCTTGATACTAATGGCAATTTTAACAACTTTACGTAAAAAACGCTCATGTGAATATATTGAATCTCATCTCTCATGGATTCCAAATCAGGCGCTGTCAAAGTCCTTATTATCATTGTTGTTTACAATATGATGACTTAATACCATTCATGGATGCCTGAAGGATTAAACCTTGCACAAAGCTGGCTCATATACCAATAGTTACCAAAAAAAGAAGATAAGGGGCTTTTACCAAACGCTTGCCCGGGTAAGCGTTTACCAAATCACATTACCTTACTGGATGATTATAGTAAGGACCAAAAATCTTAGCCGGTAAGAGCAAGACAAGGACCAAGAGTCTTACCCGATAAGTGAGAACAATGACTCTTACCACATTAAGTCCTTACCGGATAAATTGTTGCATATGATGCCGTTTTGGTTAACTAAAATCTTACCCAGTAAGTAAATAATAGTGTTAAATTTTACTGGTAAGCGTTTACCGAGTAAGTGTTTAGTAAACGACTCCTAAGAGTCCTTTCATTTTGATAGCCATTATTCTAATATTTTGGTTTTGAAAGTAGTTTCTTAGCCTGATGGAGTAGATGAAAATAAAAACAATGCTTCTTTTGGAAAATCTGAATTGGAATCTCATTGCTTTTGTTTATAGACATCCATGAAGATTGTGAAGTCCTTAAGAAATAATTGTGTGTCCAAATTGTGAGTTTCTTTAGTTTTTAGCCTTCCAAGTCATTTTTTGAGAGGAGATATTGTTATATATTCGAAAACAATGAAATGTTACATCCCATTGCATTGCACGAGTAAACAATTAGTATTTTAGAATTGTGATTCACCCACGCTCCATCGCACAGGTACACCACTAGTGTGTGTGTGTATATATATATATATATATATATATATATATATTCGTGCAGGTACACCACTAGTGTGTGTGTATATATATATATAGACTTGGGATCATGTGAGACCAAGGGTTTTTCATGAGACCCGTAATATCAATTCTCAACTCTTAGATTAGATCTACAATCTGAACATTCATAATCAYAAAATKGYCACGAGACTTCTCAATAATCACAAAWTTRYCACCGTGCAAYTTTAGACCATTAGATCATTAGCTTATAAAGTTTATCAATGAATATAAATTGGTCTTACTGGTCTCACAAAAAATCTTTAGTCTCACGTGAACCCAACCCTATATATTTAAAAAGAGGCTTAAAAAAATTATATATTCCACCAATGGCCTCGTGGCAATGGGTTTCATCCCGACAGCCATGCGAATAACTCCTACATTTTAATGGCATATTTCAGTTGTCAACAGCCAAAGGATTAAGCATGAGAAAGAAATCGAAGAATTTCTTTAAAATCCTATCGTTTTTCTCGCTACAAAAAATTAACGCATTTGGAATGTATTTGGGTGCTTGGCTTGTGCAAGCATCTGCACCACCTCTCTCATCGTCGGTCTCTCCACGTTGTGCTCTTGCACGCACAACATCGCCACAAAGAACACTTGTTTTGCTTCATCCATCGGAACCTTCTTAAGCCGCTCATCCAAGATCTTCCCCACCCCCTCCTTTGTCCCATTGGTTTGCGTTTTCGACCATCGAACAATATCCAATCCATCTTCCCCAAAATCCCCAACTGGCCTACGCCCCGTGATCAGTTCCAACAATACCACCCCATAACTATACACATCGCTCTTCTCATCAATCTTCAACGTGTACGCATATTCTGTAACCACCAAATCATTAGTTAATCTTTTTAACATGACTTTCAATTTACCCAAATATCACTATGTCCGCAAGTCTCATTTCTCCCGCTTGCGGACCTAGCTAAAAGACCAAAAAATTATTAGACGGCCAGGTCTACAAGTTGATTTTTTTCCTCTTTTAGCTCGGTCCGCAAGTGGTGGACGTGGGACTTGTGGAGGTAGTGATATTTGGTTAGATCAGAAAAAGAAATGACTAGAAGACCAATATATGTCTAAGGAATGGCTATTTTGACCGTCTGGAAGAAACACACAACTGATGATAGAATTAAACATAACAATAAGTACCTGGAGCAATATAGCCATATGAGCCAGCAATAGCAGACATACATTCTGATGTTCCGCCTTCTTGCAAGAACTTTGCGAGACCGAAATCCGCTACGTGTGCCTCGAAATCGGAACTAAGTAAGATGTTGTTCGACTTAACGTCTCGATGAATGATAAGAGGTGAACAATCGTGGTGCAAGTAACAAAGACCTGTTGCAGCTTCGATAGCGATTTTAAGCCTCGTGTCCCATTTAAGTACGCACCCGCCTTTCTTTCCGTGAAGGACTTCACCTAAGCTACCATTGGGCATGTACTCGTAAACCAGCAGGTTGGTCTCCTTGTTCGAACAAAGTGCCTTTAGCCGAACTATATACCGATGTCTGATCCTTCCCAGTGTTTGGATCTCCGCCGATAGACCACTGTCGTGTGAACAACCGTTATTATTGCCTTTGCTTGTTCCTAGCTTCTTGATTGCCACTTGCTCTCCGTTAGGCATCGTTCCACCGTAAACAACACCTCCGCCGCCTTGCCCGATGATGTTATTGTCCTTCAAGCATTCCAAAATGTCGTCGCTACCAAACTCGAGCTTTTGAAATGCTGTGAGCTTCCAGGTTGATTTTGAAGGGGTTCGCATCTTTCGAGTCTTGATAACTGCCAGTACAACGAATGCGAGTGAACAAACTAAAAGTCCCAAAGCGAAAACGAGCTTATATCTTGCGGGAACCTTTGTAGTTCTGTTATCAAGCCGACCGTTGGTTTGTAGAGGCAATTCGGAAGACGAGTTGTTGCAGGGGTGGTTCGAGTAGGGTCGACAGAGGTTCGGGTTGCCTTCGTAGGAGCCGGATTTAAACACGGAATATTGTCCGGTTTCAGGTATCGAACCCGAGAAGTTGTTGTACGAGAAATCTGCAGACGTAAGGCTCTTCATCGAACCGAATTCATCGGGTAGGCTTCGGTTAAGGCGGTTCCATGAGACATTCAAGTAATTCAGTATACGGAGCTGAGAGATTTGAGGAGGCATCGGACCTGTGAGTTGGTTTCTGCTGAGATCCAAGTATGTAAGTGACGAACAATGAGAAATCTCCGGCGGGATTCCACCGGAAAAACTGTTTCTACTCAAATCCAGCTTTAAAACACTCTTCAAACCTCCTATTTCCGGTGGAACTTCACCGGAAAGCTTGTTACCATTCAAAAGAAGAATCTTGAGCCCAGAGAAGTTGCCAATAGAAGTAGGAAGAACACCCGTTAACCGATTGTTTGAAAGATTCAACTGAGCTAATCGGCCATTGATGCCATTTGAGTTCGGTCCTTCTAACAATCCGGCCAAATAGTTATTCTGTAACTCAACCAGCAACAACTCCGGCAAGTATAGAAACCCATTTGGCAGCGATCCACTCAGATAGTTCTGTCCCAATCTAACTCTTCCCAACGACCTGCATTTGCCAAGATCATCTGGTAAACTTCCGAACAGAAAATTGTTGAACAAAATCAAAGTTTCCAACTTCTGACCGAAGCACAGAGACTTTGGGATCATTCCGGTGAGCTTATTAGTGGAAAGATCGAGCTGTTTTAGTTTACCATTCTGTCCCAACATCGGAGGAATGGTTCCGGTGAAGTTATTATCCCAAAGATTAAGAACTTCCAACTTGGGAAGCTCTGCAACGAACATGGAGATGTCTCCATGCAATCTGTTGATGAAAAGGTTCAAGATTTTCAGTTCTTTCAAAGCGGATAACTCCGGTGGAACTTCGCCGACGATCTGATTGTTTGAAAGATCAAGATATTTCAAGTTAACCAAATTGCTGAGTTCAGAAGGAATCAAACCCACCAACCTATTCGTCTGCAAGAAAAGGGTGTCTAAGTTGGTCAAGTTCCCTAATTCAGTTGGAATCTTACCATCTAATCCACAATTCGACAGATCAAGATGAACCAACTTCACCATTTTACCAAACTCAACAGGTATTCCACCATCAAATTGATTGAAATAGCCGAGAAGAAGCTGCGTTAGATTGGTGAGGTTTCCGATCTCGCGGGGTATGAGACCCCGCAAGTCGTTTCCACCAAGATGGAGAAACCTCAGCTGCCATAAACCACCGTAAGCCGCCGGAATTTCACCGGAGAAGTAGTTCCCACCAAGGTTTAAGTGATTCAGACTACTTAACTTAGAGACACCAACAGGAAGCAAACCTGTAAAATTGTTGTTGTAAGCGTCAAGAACTTGAAGTTTCTTTAGCAATGCAAAATCAAGCTCGAGTCCTCCTTCAAACATGTTGTTGGATATGTTAAGGAGCCGAAGCCTTGACAACTCATGAACCCTTGTCGGGAATGCACCGGAGAAGCCATTTCCGGCGAGCAACAAGTTTTCGAGGGATCGAAGTTGAGTTATGGCGGGTGAGAGAGTGCCGGAAAGGTTTAAATTCGATAAATCGAGAGAGATTACGGAGAAGGTGGTGTTATCGCATGTAATTCCACTCCAATTGGAACATAAGGAAGTGTAATACAAGTGATTCCAGCCATCTAAAGAAGGGTGACGAGAGACTCCAAAAGATTGTTTCAAAGAAACAAGAATGGAGGACTGTTTTCTGAGGGAGTAGAAATGGAAGCTGATGGAATGGCAACAAGTGAACAAGACAAAAGTGATGAGAAATGGTAGCTTCATATTTTGGAAGTGATGATGAATGAAATGAAATGAAGGGTTAAGGTTTCAGGAGGTGTATGTGGTTTGGTGATGGAAGAAGCTGGTAACAGCAGTAAATAGCATTTCGTCGGATGCTGTCGAGTGATGATAGCAACATCTGCCTTCTTATATTCGCATGCTTGAATCCTTGATGTTATTTGTCAGAAATGCATGTAAGCAAAGTGAAGATATATGATGGAGCATTTTGGGTATCATTCGGATACAATTATAACATTCTAACAACATTAGGCATGTTTAAAACGGTCTTACTTACCGGGTAAGATTCTTGGTCTTTGTATTCGTTCTTATCGGGTAAGATTATTGATCTTTGCTATATTTATTCCATAAGATAATGTAACTTTGTAAGCGTTTGGTAATTAAATGGCCCCTATTATGTTTAATCGTCGTAATAGAATATATTTTATAGGACCTAAGTTTATATATAGGACCACACAAATGTCCTATCGAAAATTATTACAAATGGTTCATAGGATGTTTTTTTTTTTGTCGTTTTAACAAGTTTAGGAAGGTTCTAAAATAAATTGTCATATTAGTTATTTTATTGACACTATTTGAAAAATGTGTTCTATAAAAGAATGGATTTATTCGACACTTTTCACTATAAAATAATTAATACGACACATTATTTAGAAAACTTCCTAAGAAACTTATGAAAACACCTAAAAGCGCTGTATAGACTTATTGTAAGATTTTTAAATATGATTGTTTATAGTTTGTTCTTATAAACTTTAATCATATCCATTTTAAACACTTATCTACTTATTTTTTAACATCTAATAACGTGGATAACAAGTTCAACATCATGTATATTATAACTTGTTCGTAAACAAATATATATCATGTGACAAAATATTATAAGATCAGTACGTTACTGGTCAAAATAGATATAAAAACTTTAGAACTTTATTATAATGATTGAGAAAATCTTGTTAATTTTAAATAAGAACTAAATCAAAATTATTAATTTCAATATGATCAATTATATTAAAACTCAAAAAACACATACACACATATATTTTATTTAAAATATGCCATATATATATATATATATATATATATATATATATATATAGTCCTAGAGGCCTACCCTTTATATTTAATTTTTATGTGTACTTATTGGATTTTGGATCATCTTTAACTTTATGAGGTAAAGTAAAAGCTATGTTTTTTTGTTAAAGAAGATGCACTTCTCCACTGCAAATATACCCTTATCATTCTTCCTCCCTATCTTCATACTCAATAATTACAAATGTGCCCCCACCCCACAAGGTTTTATTTTAATATATGTGTATCTATAGATCAACTTGTACATACCTCAATTAACATCGTGAAGATTGAAGTTAACAGCCTAAAAACCTTCAATAATCTTGGTCAAAACTTGAACTATAACCAATGTAGATCTGTAATAGTTAAGCTAAACAAGGGAACTTGAAGAAGCATAAATACCATGAACAAAGTCGACAGTTCTAACCCATGTAATATACACTACAACGACATTAAATTTATAGGATGTCTGGAATGTCTAATCGTCCTAATAAAAATGTTTTATAAGACTTATGTTTACATGACCAAACAAACAAACATCATAACTAAAAGATTACAATAGGTTTATAGGACGTTTTTCTAACGCTTTTAAAATTAAGTGTTGTATTAGTTATTTTTATACGACACTATTTAAAAAGTGTCCTATAAAATATTTAATATGACACTTTATTTTTAAAAACATGTAACAAAACTTGTTAAAACGCCAAACAATATCATATGGTAACAATTTTAGAGGAGACGTGTTTTACGATTTGATCCAATAAAGTTAAAGTTTTATAAAATATTGAATTAAGATTATATATATATATATATATATATATATATACTAGAAGCATACTTGCGCAATGCAGCAAGATATATCATGATTTTAATATTTCATTTTATTATTTATTTCAGTCGATGTTACAATATGGCTTTATGTGATTTTGAGAAAACGATGATGTTTTTATTTTTGAATAAAATATATGTTTGAAAATATTATAAAATTTTGACAAAAATATATCGATATTAGTATCAAATTAACTATTTGAAATTAAAATTTTTTTGTGTAATTTTTTAATTTAATTTTTTTTATAATTTAATTT
>NW_020200603.1:92574-104151 GCF_001531365.2 Cynara cardunculus var. scolymus
ATTATCCTAATTATATTTTATATTTTTTATATTTAAAATGAGATGTTTATCATGTATTTGATTGTGTTTATCTGCAGTTAGTTACACGAATTCAGATATGGGACGAGATCGGATAGAGATGAAGGGGTTTAAGAGTTTTTAAGAGTTTAAGAGTTTAAGAGTTTTAAGAGTTTTTAAGAGTTTTAGTCAAATGCTTTATAATATAGTATAGATATATGTTAATGGGGAGTTGTTTTGTTATTTTTATAATAATATTATGGTAGAGGGAAGAGATCTCTTGGGCAGCCATTTTTGCCGTGTGCATGAAAATATTGATTACTATCATATATTAAAATAAATAAATAGAGTAAATTACGTTTTTAGTCCTTGTGTTTATTGAAATTTTTTATTTTTGTTTTAATGATTTTCATCCTTATGGTTTACAATTTATTTTTATTTTAATCATTCTTATTTAAAAGTAGTGTTTTGGCCTTAGAGATGGAAAAAAAAAATGAATTACAAACCATAAGAATGAAAATCAAATTTTAAAACCACAGGGACAAAATCCATAATTTTTAACAAATCCCAGGGATGTAATTTACTCAAATAAATAGGGCAATGCTATTTGCACCCTTTTTTAGGTTAATTTATGCACTGTGAATTTAAAAAGTGAATTTTGATGTTGATATGTATAAGAAGAAAATCAGTAAAAAGTGAATTTTGATATTGATATGTATAAAAAGAAAAGCAGTAAATAAGAATGCATTTAGCAATTTATAGAGATAGATTATCTCCCAATAAATATTTGCATAATTTTGAAAGATAGCTGTTGTTGCTTTAGTTTAGACCACTCCCAATAAAAAAGCAAAAGCAAAAGCAATTGCATTTGCTTTTATTTTACACTTTGTTGGGATTCATTCTTGGCATGGCCCTGTGTACATTTGGTCAAAGGTTTGTGAATCCAGAAGCAGGAAACAAGTATGCACAGGTTTGCAGACCATATTTTGACTCCACAAAGTACTATTCACTTGTGAATTAAGTCCTGCCGTTTCATTTTGTAGTCTACAAAATGCTATTCACTTGTGAATAAGTCCTGGCTTTTCATTTCACACACACACACACAATGGACCCACAAGACTAAGGGAAAACCATAATGATGTGTAACCAAAATGTTGAGGAAATTGGGATAAGTAGTAGTAATGTGTTCAATGGCAAGAAAACACTACTTTTTGTGCAACATCTCTCCACATTATATATAATGTTCAATCATGATGACATATAATGGCTTGGCTTGTAAAAACACAACCACTCATCAACCATTCATCAACCATTTCATAAACCTAACGAACATAATACAATATATTTTACATAGAGAGTAGAGTCTTGTGTACTATTTTACTTTATACTATATGTGCACATAGATCATATTATTTATTATTTTGTAGTAATTATATAAACAGAATTGAATTGGGTCAAACAAGGCATAGAAGACCCTTTCCACAGTACCACGCTCCAGCAAAATTTGCTTTATAGGACGTCTAGAATGTTTAAGCATCCTAATAGAATAACTTATAAAAACATAAGTCAATAGAACCAAACTATATTGCATCATATCTAAAAGTGTTACAATAGTTTTATTGGACGTTTTAACAAGTTCTTTATGAAGCTTTTAAAATAAAGTGTCGTATTAGCTATTTTACATGATACTTTTGACACTTGTGTTTATAGGACATTTTTTCAAATAAAGTCGTATAAAATAGCTAATACGAAATTTTGTCATAAAAGCTTCCTAAAAAACTTGTTGAAACGCTCAAAAACGTTCTATAAACCTATTGTAACATTATTTTAAATAGAACGGTTTTTGGTTTGTTTCTATAAATAACGTAATCCTATAAAGTCTTTTATTAGGTCGCTTAGATATTGTAGGCATCCTCGTAAGTTGCAGTTTACTGATCATGAAGTGAGCGCCAGATATGTGTGCATAGTAACTAAAAGTTATATTCATCATAAGTCCACCAGGTCCCGAGTACTGGTCTAAAAGTCTAACGTTAAGGACCGGTTATGTCACTTAGGGATGGACTTGGACTTTTTTCTCAAATGGTAGTACCATTGATTATAAGAAACAAATATAAGGAAAAAATTCAAATTGTGGCACCATTTGACTAAGAAAATAACATTAACATGATTCGAACTCGGATCTGAAGTGGAAGAAAAGTCTTGCAAACCAACTCTATCAAAGAAAACTTGTTCTCATTGTAGTTTCAGATTACATACGATGACACACAATATATTAATACCGTTGCACCTTTCACGAACTTAATTTTTTTACCCTTCAATGGAGGAATAATATGGTGGCACCACTACCGATCCTGATATTCTCACCTGGTTTAGGCCTAGCGGTTCGCCCATCTCAAGGATGCACCACTTCTACCCTTGACTTTTAGGCTTAAACATTTCATAAAAATGAGCCAGTTTCTAGATCCTACATTACTAAGGGGTGATTTGGATGGCTTTTTCATTAAGTCTTGTATGAATAAAGTTGTCTGTATGGATTAAACTATCAGTATAAAATGAGAATGTTTTTTATGGGAGGATTTTTCATAGATGGAATGAATGTTTTCTAATAATTAGAGACATGCTTGGAAAACACTTGGTTTTCCACATAAAACTCCTCCCTAGAAGCTTACTAAATAAACCACTTGTGAGAATATGTAGAACCAAAAGATCCCTTGTGAGAAAGGAGGGGGAGTGTTCAAACATATATAGAGAAGAAATGGTATAAATCTAGCCTACGTGGAATTCCAACACGCCCTCTCTAACGGAGGCTAGATGGATACAAATTTTCCTAATGAGAGGGGTTAGCCAAAATGTCGAGTCCCTAGAGTGGCAGACGTTGGCTCTGATACCATATGAGAATATATGGAACCCCAGATTAACTTCCAAAAGAGCCCTTGTATATAAACTAGAGGTTCCAACATATATGCAAGAGAAATAGTCCAAAAATCTAGCCGATTTGGTCTGGTTTTCCCAAAACATCCCCAGACATGCTTTCATTCTTTGGGTTGTCTCAAGCAGCGTCTCAAGACGCATGACAAGCTTCGGTTCTGGGAGGCCCACTCCAACCTGTCTTGTGCGTTTTGTCATAACGGGCCTGATTCGCATTCGCATCTCTTCTTTGAGTGCCCGTTCCCTAAGCAGGTTTGAAATGGCTTAAAGCCCAAACTGAACCTCACTGGTGTCCCGGATAACTGGGCTGATATTATTGGTATGTTCCAGCAAGTCACTAAAGGAAAGACCATTTGGTCTATTATTCGTAGATAAGTGCTCACTAGGACCGTCTACCACCTGTGGCTGGAAAGGAATAATCGCATCTTCAAAAACAATAGAAGATCGCAGAGTATGATGGTGAAGACAATTACCGATGATATCCGGTCCAGGCTCCTTAGCCTGACTTTCAAGCCGTCCCCCAATGTTGTCCGGGCTCGGCTTCCCTGGAATCTTCCTTAGCTGTTTGTCCTCTTGTACTGTGTCTTTGGTGTTGTGAGCTTCTTTGCTCTCCTGGTTTTCTCGGTGCGGTCTAGGGTCTGCCTGTTCTAGGCCCCTTTTCCTGCCCTTGTGGTGTTCCCTGTCGCTTCCCGGTCTTGGCTTGGTTGGGTCCTTCCCTTGTGGTTGGCTTCTTTCTCTCTCCCTTTCTTCCTCTCTCTCTTTCTCTCTCTGTTCTTTCTCCCCCCCTCCTCTCTTTCTTTCCTTTCTCTTCATTCTCTCTTTCTCCCTCTCTTCTCTTCTTTCTTCTTTCTCTGTCTTCCTCCTTCTTTCCCCTCGGGGTGCCTTGGATATTCTGGTGGTTGAGGTTTCCTCCCGCCCGAGCGCTTCATTCTCTTCTTTTAGCATTTTAGTGTTTTGCCTTGATCTGGAGGAGTCTCCCCCCTCCCTATGGAAAAAAAATCTAACCGATTTTGAACTCCAACACCATTTTCTATATCGTTAAGCCATTACCAAACAATCATGTATAGTTGACCAAATAAGCAATGAGTCTTATTAAAGCTCATTCAGCTCCTAACAAACACGCTCTAGTTATGGTCTAATAGTTTGCATACTAGTTTTTACACAAAACATAACGAAAAGGAGCAACATTGTAAGATTCGGAGGTGGAGAATGATCGAAAGCATAGAATAAACAAGGATGAATGAATAAAGGAAGAAAAGTGTGCATAAAATGCCTGCATACAAGAATCATTCCTGCATAAACACCAACTACTAAAGATACAAAAGTTAAAGAGTTTCTTGGATTAAAGAAAACACTTTCAACCCCAAGGTCCCAACATTAGTCTGTTGGGTAAATCATAACAGTGAAAAAGTCATTTGTATACAACTTTGGTAAAACCTAAATTTGTTTAGGTATCATGTAATCAATCTTAAATTTAAGTTCCAATTTTGGTAAAAATTGTTCCATTTTAAAGTTAGAGAATCGTTACCACTTCTATATTAATGTTGAGAATAAGTCAGGGATGGATCCATAAATTTTTTCAAACGGTGACACCATAAGGAAAATTCACCATTTGACTATAAGAAACAAATATATGAATTTTTTTTCAAACGGTGACACCATAAGAAAAATACACCGTTTGACTATAAGAAATAAATATATGGATTTTTTTTTCAAACGGTGACATCATTTGACTAAGAAAATGACACTAACATGATTCGAACTTGGGACTGAGGTGGAATAAAAACCTTCCAAACCAACTCTACCAAATAAAACTTGTTCTCATTGTAGTTTCAAAATACATACGGTGACACATAACAAATTAATACAGTTGTACCGTTCATGAAACCTAATATTTTTACCCTTCGGTGAAGAAATAATATGGTGTCACGTACCACCCATGCTATAGAGTTGGTCCGGTTAGAGAGGTAGATAAACAACAAAAAGGTCAAAAAAGGAAAAACAATATAATAACTCTGTTGACCAATCAAAGTTTGGCATGTAAGAAGCAAGAAATTAAATTCAAATTGGCCAATGAACCGGTTCTTAATCATTCAATCTTAACTCATGGTTCAGTTTTAAAATGCAGTAACCTGTAGGGAATAACTTGTCTCATCTGGTCCTTTAATACAAGTTAACTGAAATCATGACCGTTAAAAAGGATCGAACTTAACCAGATAGGTAACCGTCATGTCCAACCAGTTAACCCAAATACTTTTGAAATGGTATCTACATAACTAGGCTTTATAGACGATGAAGGGTTTGTTTGATAACACAGAATTGGATAAAACAGAACAAATTAAATAATCAATTTACACATATTGAGTTGTTTACATGTTTTGATTAATTTATGTAATTTATTAAATTATAGTAAAATAATTATTTTTTATAACAAAATATATCATTAAATTTTTTTCGTTAAAACAATTTAAAATGACACAAAAATAAAAAGCTTATGTAATTTCAAATTTTTATTTTTTTTCCCTTTTTCTATATTATTTTTTGTTATTAATGTATAATAAATTAACAAAAATATAAAAAATAATATTTTGAAAACAGTTTAATGAAAGCATAAAATACAATAAATTAAATTTAAAAAATAAGTAAGATGTAAAAGGAGACATATTTAATGTTTTATTTTGAGATTATATTGGTAAAATATAAGTCTGATCCACTTTATTCCACACTGTTTCATGAAGTATAGGTAAAAACAGACATGTTCCACATAAAAGTTCAATCAAATATGAAACAAAAATCCCTATTTTATTAAATATACCAAAAACCCTTAAGCCTTTTGAAAATTTCAAATATCAATGGGGTATTAACTTTTGATAGTTGTCATATAATCTTTCATGGCTCTTTTCTTCCTTTTTCGGTTACTAAAATTACTTCTCATAAATTACCAAAATGTCTTTCTTTCTTTTGTATGCATAAATAGAAGATCCTACACACTTCTATTTCTCACCAATTTCATCTCTCAATCTCAGCAACACAAACTAACATCACATCTTTGCAAATCATACTCCCCACATTTAAAACGCTTACTTGATAAGTATTTATCATGTGTCACTTACCTTATCAACTATACATGACAAGTACCAATCTTATCCAGCAAGGACCGAAAATCCTACCCGGAAAGGGAAAATAATCTTACTCGATAAGCACTTACCAGATAAAACACACTTATCAATAATTCATTTTGATCACCGAGAATGTCACATTATTAGGTAAGCGAGGGTGCTATATTGGCCGGTAAGCATTTGGTAAACGAACCCTAAATATTAATATCTACATTAAAGAAGAAACCATGAGTGTTTGAGGTGGCCTCTCCTAAAGCTTAGAATCTCATTTTTCTTTTTTCTCCTTCATTCTCTCAAATATCCACTACTATTTTTTTTTTTTGTCAATTTATATTTTTTTGTTAAATGTTTGCATTCAACTCCAAACCATTCATCTCATTCTATATTAATTCAAATGACATTACTCCAAACCATTCATCTTTTCCAATCAATCATATATATATATATATATATATATATATATATATATATATAGGGGAGCGATCAAATGCAAACCACTCAATTTGTACATACCGTGCAAACTGCATTCAACCAATCATAATTTTTCATTTTGTTCATTTTTTTGTAATTATGAGAGGTTGATTAATCATTTTTATTGTGGAGGGTGTTAATCATAGATATTATCATCTTCATTATTTTAATTTTAGAAAAATACATGAAACAGTTTCATTAATGTTAGAGAAATACATGAAACAGTTTCATTAAGTATTATATGAAACAATTTCACAACCATATATGAAACAACTTCATCAAAAAAAGTATTATATGAAACAATTTCACAAGATTAAACAATTTCATGAAAAAATTGTATAAGATTAAACAATGAAATCGACAGATGAAGGTGGTTTGCACGGTTTACACAAATGAGAGCGGTTTTCATATGATCACTCCTCTATATATATAAACAACTATTTATTCATCTTTCATCTCTCACACTCTCTCAAATTCTATCTCTATCCTATACATCTCTAAATTTATTTTCTTTCTCTTTAGTTTTTCTTCTATTTTACTATTGATAATGTTCACAATTTTTTTTCCACTTCTCCCATAATTTTATGTATGTTTGTATCATTATTTAGATTGCATTATAGTTTTTATGCATTATATCATGAAGATTTGAAGAACTCTTCAAGTTCAATATTTGCTTTTTGGTTGCAATATAAGGTAATAATTTTATATTAATTTGTTTTATGATTTTGATTGTATTATAATTTTATTTATGTTTGTATCATGATTTTGTTTGCATTATAACTCTTATGTATTAGGTGAAGATTTGAAATGTTCAAGTTCACACTGTAACTTTTACTTATGTTGAACGTTTTTGGTTTGCAGGTTTTCGAGTTCTTTAATTTTATATATAAAGTCTTGAAAATTTGAATTTTTCAGGTTTGGGTTGTGGGAATTTATGATTATGATCTAAGGAAGGATTTTATACAAGTTTGTTTTGTAATTTAGAGTGTATTAGAATGTTATGTATGTTTGTATCATGATTTTGATTGGATTATATTTTTAAGTATGTTCTTATCGTAAGTTTAGTCGTATGATAATTTTATATATGTTCATGTGTGATTTTGATTGCATTATATTTTTATCTATTGGGTTATAAATATTTGAAGTCTTTAAATTTGGTATGTGATATTTTACATATCGTATGGTTGGTCCATTCGCTATTGTGTTTTTAATGTTAAGGTGTGTGTTGAGGATGAAAAATGGTACATGTACATCATTCTCTTTGGTGCTTATACATCGTAATCATCATTACACAAAACTAAGTTTTTTGTCGTCAAAACTGAGACACTAATAATTTTCCTGTCTATGATGAATCCAATATAAATTTTAGTTGTTCGGTTTTTGGCCAACTATGATTAGCGATTGCTTACAACAATCGGTAAGCTTATAATATAACGAATGCTATTGCTTATATACCTTGCATTGTATGATTCCTCAAGATTAGAGGATATTATATTTCATTCAACAATTAATAAAATACTCTTATTTTATTTCCTATTATTTAACTGTATTATAAATTTAGTTATACACTTCTTATATTGTTATTACACATCTAGTTATTCAAATGACTATATATACATGAATTTATTTAAAAAAATCTGGAAAATAAGTGTTACAAGCTAAATTGAAAAGATTACTTTTGCATACACTTACGATAGTGCTCAATTTTAATCATACAATACTTGTGGGTTGCGGCTAACAATTTTTATACAAATTGAATTTCAATATCGAATCATTGTTCTGCAACCGAAAAATAAAAATGTATGAAGTTCTTTAGTTACAAGAAACAATTTCAATGAAAAAAATTGCATCAAAAATACCCCAATGCAATCATCGTCTTATATTACAATTTATTATGAAATTACGTTTTACCTTAACTTGATTACGTATTTTCTAACAAAACAAGTTGCATCATTGTGCAACACGCGGTGTGTGAAGTAAAAACACCAAATAGTTGTTCAATGAAAAATTTTCTATCATATTTATCTTTATTCTTTTATTTATTTATTTATTTATTTATAGTATACAATCAACATATTAATTGCTAAACCTTTCATTTTCCTACCTTTTTAACTTAATTTTATTTATTTATTTGTAAATGAATTTGAATACACAAATACATAAAACTACATATATTTTATTTTAGGGAAAATTGCACCAAAATGGAACCAACTTTCACCTAATTCCTATTTTGGCGAACCAACTTTCAAAATCGTCATTGTTCGTCCTCTCTCTCAGTGATTTGATGATAATCTCTTTTCACTTATACGTTGTATTTATGTTTTTGTCTTTTCAGTTCTAGCGATCTTCACTGAGTATGTTCAGTGATCGCTGAAGAACTTGCATTGTAATTCTATCAAAGACAACAATACTTCAAGAAGACAACACTCACACCAAAGAACCTTCAGCAAACGTCAAAGACTGAAACTGAAGATTAGAGACTGACGAGTACGTGATCTGAAGCGGTATTCAGTGATTACAAGTCTGTCTACATATGTGTGAAGACTGCTCAAGCTTCAGCGAATGATGATGAGACCTTCAGATCATTCCAGCATTCAGCGATCAAATGAAGTTTGCTTAGCATGATTGTTGTTGTCTTGTCCTTATGCACACAAAGGACAAAACCCATACCCTTATGAAAGTTGGTACGGTAGGGAGCCGACTAGTCAACTCTACTGTCCACCAACTTTAGATAAGGATGTCTACTCATGAATAGTGCTTTTTGTACTATTCACTGTAGCAAATGACAAGTCTTCCTCTTAAGACTTGATACACACTCTAACCCTACCATATTGCATTAAGTGTCCATTTAATGCACTAGGTATAAATATAAGTGTTTCTTCTCCATGCAGAATGCGCGCAACTCACTCTCTAACCCTAATTCTTACTTCAAGGATTTTCTAGCTTAAGTAAAGGATCTTCTCTACATCATTTTTTTTCTTGTATTTGTTAAGATTTAGTGTGTTTCTAAAGATTGTTTAGATAAGTTTTTTCTACCTTATCTTTCCGCAAACAATCTTGTAAAATTTGTATTGATCTTCTTTATCAATATATATTTTAAATTTAAAAAATATTGTGTTTGTATTGATCCCCCCTCCTTTCTACAAACTGTTTCTCTTCTTGTAGATCCTCTCAGGACCAACAGTCATTTTGGGGAACCAACTTGCACCTGATTCCTATTTTGGAGAACCAACTTGTAGAATAATTATAATAAATAACTAAATTTCGTTTTTTTCCAAAAATTAATGCAATAAAATCTATTTTTCATTTTAAATCTCGTTTTTTTTTTTAATTTAGATATCAAATTGAACATTTTTTTAAAAAATCGAAATTACCACAATAAAAATTGTTTTTTACTAATGCAAAAACAAAATCAATTTAATAAAAAAAATAATTGATACGGATTGGTTAGATATACAAAATTTTGAATGTGATATTTAATATTTATTTTTTATTGCATCAATTAATTTTTTTCTATTAAATTGATATTTTTTGCATTAGTAATAAATAATTTTTATTGTGGTAAAAATGTTTAATTTGATATCTGAATTAAAAAAACGAGATTTGAAATGAAAAATAGATTTTATTGCATTAATTTTTGGAAAAAAAAACGAATTTTAGTTATTTTTCTATAATTATTTTGCAAATTGGTTCCCCAAAATAAGAATCAGGTGCAAGTTGGTTTCCTAATATGACGATTTTGAAATTTGGAAATAGGAATTATGTGAAAGTTGGTTTCATTTTGGTGCAATTTTCCCTTTATTTTATATCAAAAAATGTATATTTTTAATTATATGACAATTGAAAAAAAAATTCATCAAAATCAATCAACATATGTTAAAATACATTAAAATTTCTCAATCAATCAATATATCAATATATAATTAAAAAATATATTAAATTAAGAACCAAGAGGTGGTTCATTGAGAAGTTTCAATCATATTTATTATTATTTTCTTTATAAATGAAATTAGAATGTACATACGTTTAATTATATTTACATCAATGTATATAAATTTCTATGTACATGACAATTGAAAAAATAAATCATCAAAAATCAATCAATATATATCAAAATTTCTCAATATATCAAAATATATTTAAAATATATTAAGATAAGACCAAGAGGTGATTCAATAAAAATTTTCAATCATATTTATCTTTTTTTAAATGAAATTAGAATCCACAAATATATAAAATACATATATTTTTATTTATATTAATACATACATAGAGGAAGGTTCAAACAAGAACGCTAACTATTTAAGAAAACATAAAAAATATCGTTAATATACAAACTCACATGTGATATAACATTAAATTGAAGCGGATGACTTTTGAGGCCACTTAAGTCGCAGGGTAAAGTCGCCCGGATCATATATGATTTTTTACATTTTTAATAATGCAATTATATAATAAAAATTAAATGAAAAAGTTTAAAGGTCTTCACTAATTTCTTAAGGTGCAAAATGTGTTGACTCTCTCCATCTTGCATATAAAAGAAAACCATGATTGTTGACATCAATTGCAACCCTCGATGTTCATAATTCTTGACATACAAGACATTTACGCTTCTCTCTCCACTAAGTAATCATTTTGCTTTATATCTATACTATCTTATTAAGCAAATTTAGCAAAAGTCTTAAAGTCTTAAAATTCTAAATGACCATAATACCCTTTATACTCACTTTTTCACTTTTTCACCCCCTTCTCTCCTTACATACACTCACCCTCTCACATACACTCACCCTCTCACAAACCAATTTTTTTTAATTATAATTCTAAATTTACACTTTATACCCCTATAATTAATTAATTAATTAATTTACTTTACATCCTTTACTTTTAAATGTTTCATTTTAAATTTTTATCAAATTAACATACATAATCGTATATCAATTAAAACATGTTTAAAAAATATATTTTTATTTTAACAAGTTACACCATTATAATCGTCTCGTTAATACCTTCGAAATGAGTCCAATATTGAATAGTTTTTTACTTAATTATATTATTATACATC
>NW_020200603.1:104621-152062 GCF_001531365.2 Cynara cardunculus var. scolymus
AAATCTTATCTTATAAAACCAGTGGAACTTCAAAATCGTTAAAATTCATGGCTCCCGCCGCATTGCGCGGGTACATAACTAGTAAGGTTAGTTATGTATAATATAAATATCTTTTGGGCTTTCTTTAATTTTATTTGTTTTATATGTGTTAAAACAATATATTACAGGTTGATTTTTTATGATATTTTTGATAGTTCTTTTTCTTATTCTAGAATTTCTATGAGTTATCTTTTGGTTGCGCAAATGTTCATTGCTCAATTTATTGTCAATCCAAACAGCCCTACATGTTTCTTTTTACAACAAAACAAGAAAACGAAAAGTTGGAGTTAGATTTCTGCAATGCCTTAGAATTGACTCATCGTATATTTTAAATTTTCCAATATGGTTCTTTTTTGCTTCTTTCAATTGATTTTCTTACATCAATGTAAGTTGAAATATTTGAAGGAGACATATTTATGTGGAGTATTTTTTATTCTAGAGTTTGTGTCAGATTTCTTAATATTCCCGTCGTTATCATTATTCATTTTATTTAGTTTTACAACTTTATTTCTAAACAAATCTTTATCTCTCAATATATATATATATATATATATATATGTGTGTGTGTGTGTGTGTATACATATTAAAATTTTACTAATTATATTTAATTTAACTTTTTCGAATCATTTGAATACTATTTGTTGATGATTCTACTAACAACTAATATATATTTATATAGACAATCTTTAGATCATTAATCAAAATACTCATGCTATCGCACAACGTGCGATTCCCATACTAGTTAGTATAGGAATTGTTTTTCATAATATACTAACTACAACTCCTCATGCTGTTTATATTATTAGTTACATGTTTTTTTAAGAAATTATTTTGTATTTCAATGTATGGTATTTACATTTTCGAATTGTTAATAAAAACAAATAACAATAAATTAATGTAATAATTATAATGTAAGGTGCTCTGTATATGTAAAGAATGAGATAATGTTAATTAGGATTGGGAGTCAACGCAGGGACTAAGGAGCGCAATGAGTGCTATATTATATTATAAAGCATTTGACAAAAAATTTTAAAAACCATTTTTTATGTATAAAGTATTGTATTAAAACATTTACAGAGACGAAATAAATGAAACATTAAAATCGAGATATATTTCACTATATTGCACGAATACCTTTCTAGTTAGTTAAAATACAGATAGAGAACCCACTCAAGATATCAACCACATATAGAAAGCCCCACTTGAATGTGCATCTAATTGCCACAACCATATCTAAAATCCAACAAATATTGATTGTGGGTCGGGGATCAATTCCCCTCTAAAGTGCAATTCATAGGTGGACATGAGATTAAAAGTGATCAAGGTTTAGATCTTTCTTTCGCTTCTCACACAATCCTTCGTTACAAGGGGAATTCAAATTGATGGTAGGTACCATATGATAAGTGAATTATGATAAAGAGTTACAGGTAACCATTGCCAGAATGCTCCATCCCTCATTCATTCTCAATTAACCATTTGAAATATTTCCACCATCATATTACGTTTGTATGTTATACAATTCAAACAAGTATTATAATAAAAATCCCTTCACCCAATATATTGTGCTGGATTTAGGAGGGTGGAGCGGTTGTTTCCATCAAGACCCTTGCCGTCATAAGAGCAAGAAAGGGCAAGAAGAAAAAGAATCGATCTGCAATCAAGATGATCCTTGATGTTTGGACTTCGTGTAACCCAGAGAATTTAGCTTCTGAATCAGCTTCTTTTCCGCTTCTGCCTATAACCGCAACAGGGTATGATTTAGGATCAGAGAGAGAAATCATGATTACCGAAAATAGCTAAATTTGTGTCTTGTATGGATAAAGCTGACTATGTGGATTTATGTGTGTGTAAGGATTGGGAGGGTTTTTGTTTGGAAAGGTTTTTTCAAAGATGGTAGGAGCCTTTTTTTTTAATTGGGAGGGACAGGTTTGGAAAAACTTGGCCTTCTACATAAAGGCTCCCCTCTAGAAGCTTACCGAATAGCCACCTTCTATATCATTAAGAAGTCATGTATAACTAACCGAATAAGCTATGAATCCCATTAAGCTCATTAAGTTGTTAACAAATAGGCCCCAAGGAAGATAGATAGAGAGAGAGAGAACCTCAAGCATGGGACTGTCTTTCGGAATGTTGCATGCCAATGTCACAGGAAGTCCAGTCTTCATAACTACAAAAAATGTTGCATATCAGTTCTCGAACTAAATAAATGCATTTAATAATGCCAAGGCTATGTTTGGATACTAGCTGATAAACTAAATGTTGGTTGAGAAGCTAGGTGTTAATGAACAAATGGTAAAACCTAGTTGACAAAGTATCAGTGCGTCAAAATTACCTAAAAGAAAAATATAGCATTTATGTAAAAGGGCTATAGTTGGAGAAAAAAGAAAGCCCCAATAAGCTATCTAAATTAGCTGTTAAAAAACGTAGCTTATGGTTTACCAAGCAAGACTTTTTCAGTAATAAGATAGGTTATGGTTGCCAAACATCGCCCAAGTGCTTACCTATTCTACGGGCAATACCAGACCCTGTATTATCAGAGGTACCACCAAGAAGCGAGCTTACACTAACTACGTTGTTCTGCAGAAATAGTCACAGTATTATAATGAGACATGATTTCAAGGAATGTAAGATATATATATATATATACACACACAATTAATTATATTGTATATATTAGTAGTCGTCGTTCAAATTCGGAAAAAATTAGTACAAGTGGCAGAAGATAACACATTCACAAGTGAAAACTTACTGGTCTTGTGGTTGCAGCAGCATATAAATGTCCAAATTTGGCAGAGTTGCAACCGATCCATGCATATATCTACAAGAAATGTGGCACATGAGCAAAGCAATTAAAAATTTTATACAAACAAAATCACATGAAGCCTTACAATTATTCCCAGATAGTCCATCATCCATAAATACATTTAGATCTCAAATTTCCCATTAAAAAACTAACTGAGAAATGCCACATTGTTGCCTATATATATATATATATGTATATATATATATGTATATATGTATATATGTATGTATATATGTATATATATATGTATATATGTATATATATATGTATATATGAACTCTTGGTGATTTCCATACTTTTCCATACCTGTGCATGTCTTTCAAATGGATTTTCTGTTTCAGTTATTCACCGACCATTTCACTCTTGTTATAATAGTAAGACCTCTTGGTGATTTCCATACTTTTCCATACCTGTGCATGTCTTTAAAATGGATTTTCTGTTTCAGTTATTCACCGACCATTTCACTCTTGTTATAATAGTAAGACCTCTGAGTAATCAATCATTTAATGTTTTTAAGTATATATTTACATACGTAAAAACTCACACACACTACTCAGTCCTCACTTTTGGTGTGAGGCTTGAACCCTTGACCTCCAAGAATAATGTTTGCTTTATTTGGTCACTAGTCATAACCTTCTTTAGTGGTTAAACTCTTTCACACTTTTTTTTCATAATCCGAGGTCTTCACTCGCTCTAGTCTTTGAGGTAGAGGTCAGGTTTCGTATATCTTACCCCCACATCCCACCTCCAGGTGGAATATACTAGGCTCGTTTGGTTTGGTTTTTGTTGTTGATCTTTCTAGTTTCTAGTGAAACTCGAATGTAAATCTGGTGGATATAGATTCTTAAGACAGAGGGCCATAAGCAAAGTTGTTAAACGCACTTAGGCACGAAGGGGTCCGAGGGCCCGGGCCAAGGCATGGCTCCAGTTAGGCATGGGAATGGGGCGGGAACCTCAATCCCCATCCCGTCTCTGATCCCTCATCTCCGCCCCCGTCCCCACCCGGGAATATGATCACATCCTCCATCCCCAACGGGGAATCGAGATCTCCAACAGGGAAACAAGGATCTTTTTTCCAGTTTATGTAAGCTATTTTAAATCAAATCTGTGACACACCATACATGTTTAAACCTCACATATTTCCAGTAAACCTAAAATCATTAGAAATTTAATTTAATAAAAAAATAAAAACATTATATAATAATAAATAACCTAAAACCAAAAGAAATTTAATTTAATCAAAATAAACTACGGCACAGGTACCAAAACATATCAAGTAATTGTATTTTGAATTGACATCCAAAATGTTGCATACTAACATCCAAAAAGATAACAATTTTAGATTCTAAACCTAGTTAGAAAATACAAAATTATGAATTACCGATTTAGTTGAAATAAATAATATTCATTTAAATTATTAATTAATATATACAACGGGTATGGGGCGGGGAGTGCGATACCTTTCCCCAGCCCCATCCCCGGTTTGAGACAAACGGGGATACCCGTCCCTGTCCCTGACTGGGGCCCTGGGGGTGGACCGGGCTTCCCGACAGATCGGGGCCCATTCCCATGCTTAGCCTCAGTAAAACGAGGAGCATCTTAATAATATATACACACAGAATTAGACACAACTCAAACAGGGTTTAGCATAAGGTACAAGCTTCCAATGCAACAACCAGTAGTGTAGAAGGGGGAAGGGTTTAAAGCGTGAGCCGTGAGGGAGAAGTTTTATGGTCTTGGTATTCATATAGGAAGTTTGAAGTTCTAAGGACTGGGTATTTAACTTTAGGGTGTGACTTATCTCATCTATTTAATAACTCTTTCTTTAAGAAGTCTAGGAGATAAGAAGATGAGAAAACTTATTTAATATTAGGATTTGACTGGTATTTAGTAACTCTTTATCAGGCACGCCTAGGCCACAAGGTGCCTCTGCCAGGCGCAACGCATAGTGAGCCTCGTAAATACGCCTCGACTAGACTTCAAAAAAACTCAAGACCTTGAGCCTTATGCGTCTCAGGCACCTTTGTAACAACTATGACCATAAAATAAATAAAAATCACTAATTTATTTGAGAATCCATCTATGATAGTTGGTATTACAGACTACAGTAGAGAGAAGTTGGACTACCATCCATCAAGTTGTGCGTGCTTGATTGGAACTTATAGTTTCATCCTAATCTCGTGAGATTTGTAAACCAACTTCCATTAGTTTTTATTAATTAACTCATTGTGCTCAAATTCAAAAACAAATACCCTAGTCAGGGTTGGCTCACACCAAGCTTTCTCAACAGATTCCATTCACTCAGCTAACTATTAAAGGCAAATGTAACAAAAATGAAAAACATAACCATGAAGTTAACAATTCGCACATGGGAAACCCAAAATCCATCTCCTTCACAGAACACCATCCTAGATTATAAATACCTTAACAATGTCAAATATTTTTGTAGTAACAACATACATTTAGACGACCAAAAGAAAAAGAAGAAATATAACGCCACAATTCCTTAATGGGTGTTGTTAACTTCTTATGATACTATTAAGTCTTGCATGTGAACTTGAACTTAACGTTATTTCTTTCATAACTTACGGTTACATCAGATTTCAAACACTAGCGGAAACGTAACTCAATAGCTTATAATACAACAAAATTTTGCTATTGATTATAACAATACTACTTCATGCAAATCCTCTTTACTCCTTTGAGATACATACATGAAATATGTAAGCTGAAAGCTTCAGTGAGTAGTTATGGGTTCATGAATAAACAACTTTCATGATACTTATTAAGTTGTGAATAATAATTCACTAAAACTCTTTATCATGCATAAAAATATTCTTTTGGATCTCACTTGTGACATGTTAGCCTTGAGGTTTGCTAACCCCAGGGTCGATAAAGGTTTCCCCATAAGGTCTGTTTGCAAGACGTCCGTTCATGTAATATCTTGTACGTGATATACAACATGCAAAAAACTTTTCATGCCTTGTGTAGAACATATAATAACATACCATCATACATATATCTTAGCTATATAAACATATCATCATTTCATGTAAAGCAAACATGCCAACACATCTTATCAAATTCTTTATAATGTACAAAATACATTCATATAGCATACATGTATCTCATAAACCTCATAACGTATTCATCTTGATTGCACCTAGCTATTCTTTGGATTTCTTACTTCAAATTTGGTAATTTATTGAGAGTGATTTCTTACTTTGGTATGAAATAACGGTTTCATTTCAAATATTTATAGGTGAATACAATGCATTAACTACTACTTCTTATTGCTCGCATGGTTATACTCTTATGAGTAACAGCTCATGCTTAAGATAAAAAAATCTTGACACATCATGCTTCTAGCTTTTAATTGTCATGCTCACTAGAGAGTTTAATAGCTCATGCTCACGATAAAAGAATCTTGACACATCATGCTTCTGGCATTTAATTGTCATGCTTACTAGATTTGCTTTCTCATCAAATAGCTTTGACAACACATAGTTCTAGCCTTTACAACTCATAACTAGCTTGCTTTATCATGCTTACTATACTTGCTTTGTCATCAAATAGTTTTGCCAACACATACTTCTAGCCTTTACAAATCATAATTAGTTTGCTTTATCATGCTCACTAGACTTGCTTTGTCATCTATTTAGGTTTGATTTCTCATTTTTTTTTGCCTTTAAGCTACTTGTAAGCTACTTGAAATGAAATTATGATGATTTTAAAGATGCTACTGCTGCTGGAGCCTTTTTAGAGTACTTAATTTGATCATAATACTTGTATTTTGAGGCTTAATACATTGAAATCTAACAAATATAGAACTAGGGGGTTATAAGAAACATTATTACAATCCATCATTCCCATTAAAACTGCAACAATTTCAATCATGATATCCCATGAAAAATATAAGGTTTATACTTTCAGGAAGTGTTGCAACTTGCAACTTAAAATTACTATTTACACACTATAATCCCATACAAACTACAAAAACTAGATGATAGTGATTTGGCTTTACAATATTCCATTATCATTTTCATATTTGGTACACTTGTCAAAAAGTCAAAAGTATTCTAGAAAACAATGTGGCCAGTGAATCATTGCAAATTTCATGGTTCATAGTGTTCCACAATTTGAGATGGTCTTCTTTATTTAATCCGCTCCAGGAGAGAGGGAAGAGATTTCTGTGAAGACTATAAACCAGCTTCATATTCCTAATTCGACATAACATATCTCAAGCATCACAGTATCACACAGCCACTAACAAAGTATCATCTATACTATATTATACAGCATTTGATAAAAACTCTTAAAAACCACTTTTTATGCATGAAGTACTGTTTATTGATGCATATTACTTAAAATTCAAGATTACAAGTAAATTGTGCGTAAGTACAACTTATTAAAGATTTATGTTTGAACTCGTGTAACTAACTTCAGATAAACATAATCAAATAGAGGATAAACATTTTCTTTTAAATATAAAAAAAATATAATTATGATGATCATTAAGTTCTAACAAAATACTTAATTATTATTTTTATAAAAAAATATATTATTAAACTAAATATAAAAAAATGAATTAAATAAAATACACAAAAAAAAGAGAAATTTTAAATAGTTAGTTTGGTATTAATATCAATATTTTTTATAATATCTTCATATTTATATTTTATTCAAAAATAAAAACAGTATCGTATTCTCAAAACCACATAAAACCTCATTATAATATCGACTAAAACAAAAAAAACGAAACACTAAAATCGAGATGTATCTCGCTGCACTGCACGAGTACCCCACTGCACGAGTACCCTTCCAGTCTAATATTAAGGCTAAATTGTAAGTACAATGAAAACTTAAAACTGGATGATCGAGAATGAATCTCTAAAGACATCATCCAGCAAAAAGTGATAAATTGATTGGGAAAAAACCTGTTTTGGAAGACGAACAATCTGAAAATTAAGGGAAATGTCGTTGAAGACGTAAGAGAAGCAAGTGATCTGCAAGCTACTTTCATCTTCTTCTGGAACCTTTGAGATCCCCAAATTCAGAAATTCATTCATAATATCAGTACCACCACTAGCTTTTGTCATTGACGGTGACTCTTGTTCAAGACCGGTCCTGAGATTTTTAATGCCAAGAGCAGAAAAGCCAATAAAAAGCCCCTAATATATGGAGAAAAGCAGACAAAATATATTATTTTAAGAGGTTTGGAACCTATTCAAGCTACGCGAATCATCCCCACGCCAATTTTTATTAAATATAACAAAATGATACAACATAAACCAAAATCCCGAATAGCTAAAAACACAAAATGCATCACCCAAAACAATGTCTTTGTGCGCTTTTTGAACAAAAAATATCAATTACCTTATCTTAGTTAACATTTGCTACAAGCTTATTTTCAACATAAAATTTCCAACCCGTTCAATCTTTCTTGGCTCATTGTAGACCGCAAATATGACAACCAACACTGAGATTTTTGGTGCCCACGGCGAAAAGTCCAAATGATGCCCAATTAAAAACATCCAAGTGTGGTAATTTACAATTGTCTAGCTTTTTTCTTAGTAGACCGAGAGATCCATTAGTGTTTTTTGTTCATAAGTGTGATCTTATAGTTGAGTGTTTGCTTTAAAATAATATGTTAAGGTTTCATTAATCAAGTTGTTATAACCCTTGCATTTAAACACCAACTCATCTACTTGTCCAAAACCAAAATAAGGAGCATCATAACACCAACTCGTCTACTTGTCCCCATTTACTACATCCTACATCTTCTGTATAAACCAAAATCAACACTCATACCTTTTCAATCCAACTCTAAACACTTAATTGGTTGGTTCTTCTTCAATTATTTACACTCTACAACATCAATGGCTCATTCCTACTTCACTAATTYTGTCCTCCTAGTTTTAGTCACTTAAGGTGTTTGCCTATGAAATTAGCTATTGCATGACTCTATTAGTCCATCATGTGTTTCATATAATCATATTTAGGGTCTTGACCAATGACAATCATGAGTTTCATATGTAAAATTGCAAAGTTAAGGGAGAACACTCAAGTGAATTAGCTAYTGCACATTCAAGTGAGGGCAAATCATCACTTAACTACTGCACATTTATAGGTYTGTTCAACTGTATTATAGCTGCTGAAATTGTGTTAATATACATCAAAATCTAATGGGATTAGAACAAAAATGGGTGGATGATAACTTGAATATTAATCACAGAACAAAGAACTAAAACTCCAGAGACAGGCTTGATTGAATCAATGAACAACTAGATCAATTAATAGCAATAGTATGATGCTTTGACTGTTTGACACACAGCAATGTCTGCAAATAGAAGTGAGTAACCCGACACATTTCATGGATTTTATTTAGAAATTGCAAAACGAAACAACCCCAAAACAGCCACAAGTCCCAACCTAACTAATGTTGACACTTGACAGAAAACCTAAGTAGGCAATTAGGCATACATTGATACATACAGTATTAGTATATTACATCTTCCAATTTGTAATGTTGTTTACAAATTGCAGAAAACAGGGGTGCAGGACAGCTTCATTTTAAATTTCTAATGTTGTTTAAATTACAGAAAACCTAAGTAGGCAATTAGGCATACATGATACATACAGTATTACATTTACAGCTTTAAAGCTTAAAAGAAAACCCAAGTATGGAGGGCAAGTGGGCAACATCTATCTAGATTATGAATTAATCAAGCAAGAACTAGAAACATAAAAAATAAAATAAGTAAAGTAAATAACCCTAACCTCACAAGTCACAAGTATTCAGATTTTGAGCGGTCCCCGGTCGATAGTCGAGACTCGAGAGCGAGAGGCGAGACTCGAGAGCCGACAGTGTTAATTTGAGATCTCGATTCGTGAATCGTGAGTTCAGAGTGGTGATTTGAAATTTGGATTCGTGAATCGGTTCATGAGCGAGGCGGGAGTTGGAGGACGAAAGAGAGAGCGAGTGAGGCTAAGCTAATTGACGATCACCAAATCAAAACTGAACCTATATATATTAGATGCCCTTGGTCTTTATTATGACTAATGAAACTACGAAAGTTAACGTAACACCAACAAAACAACTATCCAATTCCAAAACCTTAGCCTATCAACCGAATTGAAGTCGGATAAACAAACTAGTTTCGGCTATTCAAAATGAAAATTGCAGTCAAATAAATAAAAAAACATGTATTAAAGAAGCATGAACCTGAAGCATTCATCATATATTAACATTCACGATTCATAAGCAAAACCAAATTCGACTCGAGTATCAGAGTATGTGAGAATTGAGATGTGAGTCTTGAGTGCTACTGTGCTATCGTAAGCAATCCAACAATGCAAATATTCAGCAACAAATTAATATAACTTGAGTCCTATCAAATAATAAAACATCAATGAAATATGAAAACTTGGAAATTGTTGCCCACTTGCCACTTCGGCTATTCCAGATCCAACCAAAAGTTAGTGAATCGCTAAACTAAACATATAGATGATGACAACCAACCAGTAATTAAACTCTGGTAATCTGCTAATCGCGTGATGAATGAATCAAATCGAGGGTGGAAACATTTAGGAGGTTAGGGTTCTTCAAATCGAATTGTTGAACTTGAACACGACAAATCGAGAGGTGCCTCTTGCAATCAAATCGAGATTCGAGAGTTACAGAGTGAGGATTGGAGATGTGAGAATTTCCTGAAATCGATCGAGCGCAGGGCAGCATATGGCAGATTTATCATATCAAAAAGTATTAAAAATAATTTTTAATTTACAAATTACTATAGATTTATACACAATATCTTAAAATCAACTCATAATGCATTAGGTACTATTATTTTATATATTCAGGTGACGTTTGTTTTTAAGAGGTGTTGAAGTCTGAAATCTGAATCAGTCGGGCTATTTGTTTTTACATCTAAAATTTGAATCAGTCAAACTGTTTGTTTTTACGTATGAAGTCTGAAATATGAAATCTGAATCAGTCAGACTGTTTGTTTTTACGTCAGAAGTCTGAAATCTGAATCAATTCATTTCAATTAAATTCAACTGAAATATCCATATATTTTGAACACATTAAAAATTCAACTGAAATACGTCAATTGATTCAACACATAATAAAAAAACAAACAAAGTCTCATAACAACTAGAATTAATATTATTTTGCATTAATTGTGTCACAATTTCTTCTCTTAAACTAGCCATATATGTTTGGTCTGAGACACTCCCATGCGATTGAACCTCTTCAGCCTTATCCTTGTCATCGTTCCCTTGTTCGTTGGTTTGATCATACTTAGAAAATAACCTATCACTTAAACCTTCTTTTCGTATGAAGTTGTGAACCACAAAACATGCAATAACAACGTCTCTCTGAACCTCAAGTGTAAATGATGCAAATTCTTTTCAATATTGGAAAACGTGCTCTCAGGACACCATAAGAACGTTCAATAACATTTCTAAGTTTTGCATGAGAATGATCAAACTTTTCGTACTTGTACATTGCTCGTCGACGAAGAAAATCTTCGAGCCAATATTTAACATTACGATACGGCGCCAAAAATCCTCGAGTATTTGTATACGCAGCATCACATAGATAATATTTATCTAAAAACAATAAATAAAATGTTTGTTCAAATGAATATAGTAAATATATTACTTGTAAAATCAATAGAATACTTGAAGGAGAAAATGGAAATCCAATAGCACCATCTGTTAAAGCTTCATATAAAACTCTAGAATCATGTGCAATTCTTTTACATCCGGCAACAACAAATGTAAAAACCATGTTGAAATCACAAATTGCCAAAACATTTTGATAACATTTACCCTTTCCTCGTCCTCTATATAAATGTTGTTCTTGAATAGGGACGATAGCATGAATTAAAGTTCTATCCAAGGCGCCAATTGCTCCCTACATTAAAGCTAATAGTCAAAATAAATTTAGTAAGGAAAGTTATACAACTATTATCGAATTATGATTTACCATAAATATTCATCGTAACCTTCTATTATTCCCCGGGATGTCTGGATTAGGATTGAATGATGTAGGAACTATGATCTTTTTTGCAAACTCTATTATTTTATCCAACACTTCATGAAATTTTTTATGAACTGTTTGTGTTGAGTGTTGGAACCTGTTTTTCTATAACGTTGATTGTGACTTATAATCATCAGGAAGATAGCCATCTTTTCTTTGACCAATATATGTTTGCTATCCGTTAACCAATCTTTTGCTTTAAAGTGATCATATAGTAGAATGAAAGCTTCACGGGACATTCGCAACAACTCAATACATTGTCGATCACTAGCTTCAAGTAGCTCATCCGTAAATTGACGTCCAGTCATTGCAAACGTATTATCTCTTTTCCTTTTCAAACGCTTTTGTCGCAAATAGAACATATACAAGAATACGACGATGAGAAGTATAGTTTTTTTTATTTATTATTGTCAATGATGATTTGATTATTATCCATGATAAACCTGTTAAAAACATAAATAAAATTAAAAATAGAAGTAAACTCTAATATCAAATGCATTACCAAATAACAACTTGTTCAACATCCAAAAAACGTAACCAAATAGTCAAACATCAAACACATAAGCAAATAACATGTTCAAATACAAAACACATAACGAAGTAACTTGTTCAAATTCCAAAAACTAATCCATGAGTCCCAATCGTCTTGCCGTCCTTGAAATCCATGATGTTAATATATCAGCATCTGAAGGGATCGTCAACCATGTCTCTCTTAATAATGTTGACTGCCCAAAAATGTCAATGGCTGCACCATAAAGATGACTCCTTTTATCAAGGCCAAGAGTGTCCAACCGTTCAATACAAACATTTAGGTTTGAGGTTTGTTGTGCAACAAGTGCGGTTTGTTGTGTAACAAGTGTGGTTTGTTGTGTAACAAGTGTCTGAAGTGCACCCCTCATTTCTAAAGCCAATGCATCCATGTCGACCTTGGTTTTACTCTTCTTATTCGGTCTAGACGGAGTTGTGCTCGCTTTATTGAAAGTTGGTCCTTCCTCCTCATATCCATCCACCTCATTTTCAGTATCTTGAGTAGTATGGATATTAGATGTGAACGATGATGATGAAATCGTAGTCCTCTCACATGTTGAACTAGGGGCATAAGCACGAGATCCGGTAACAGAAGTCTTCTCGAACAAAGCTATACATAATTCAGGATATACCAATGGCGATGTCTTTAAAGTTCTTGCTTTTGGTTGTCCCTGCATCCAAATTAAATATAATTATTTATATAATACCCATGTTTTTGTCTTTAACATCTAAAAAGGTAAAAAAGAATAAAAACTAACCTTGAAGAAAGCTTCCCGTTCTTGATTAGTTAAGGTGAACACGTATTCATTTATGGGTCATAAATTTTCCCTGTTCTATTCCTTAAGTACACCGATCCTGAATACTTTCCCTTTAAATAATCATATTGATTTTTCAATTGCTTTTGGGTGAGTTTTACATGGCACACTTCCTTAAGTATGGTTGCCAACTTCACCCAAGTTTCTTTGCGAAGACTACCTCCATTTCGACCCACCTTATTAATTTCTACAATACAGGTCTCTAAAAAGCGTTTGGTAAGTTCATTTGTCCACCTCACACGCACATTCTCGTCCATCACTAATTAACTCTTCATCCTCTCTCTCTCATTGATTTTGATGATAATCTCTTTTACCTATTACGAAGTATTATTTTTTTTGTCTTTCAGTTCCAAAACTCACACCAAAGAACCTTCAGCGAAAGTCGAAGACTGAGACTGAAGATTAGTGACTGGCGCATTCGTGATCTAAAGCAGCATTCAGTGATTACACCTTGGTCAATATATATGTGAAGATTGCCCAAGCCTCAGCGAATGTTGAAGAGACCTTCAGTGTTACTCCAACATTCATCGATCAAATGAAGCTTGTTATGTAAGATTGTTTTTGTCTTGTCTTTCCACACACAAAGGACAAACCTATACCCTTTCTAGAGTATAGTATGGTACAGAGCCGACTAGTTGACTCTATTACCCACCACCTCCACGAAAGGATGTCTGCTCATGAATAGGCTTTTGTACTATTCACTGTAGCAAATGACAAGCTTTTCTTTAAAATCTTGATGCATGTTCAAACCCTACTGCATTGCATTAAATGTGCATTTAATGTAATGAGTATAAATAGATGTGTGCTCTCTCCATACGGAGATACGAATTCTTACGTGAAAACACACACACACACATCTAAAAGAACACTTACGCTTATCTTCAAGCAAGTTAGAATCCCTCTCAAGTATTCTAAAAGTTCTTACCCAAGAAGAACTTATTTCCTTTTTTATATTTCAACAAATCTTTTCTCTTTGCTAAGAATATATGTGTAAACTTAGATTGTTTTAGATAGGTTATCTTTACCTTGTCTATTTCCACATACAATCTTTTAAAAATCTGTATTGATCTTTCTTTGTCAATATATATTTTTAAATTTGAAGTTCTCTGTGTTTGTATTCATCCCCCCTTCTACAAACTGTTTCTATCAAACTCTTGTAGACCCAACCGGGACCAACAAGTGGTATCAGAGCAGTGTTTTCTTTTCTTTTTATTTAATTGTTTTCTGTATTTTATTATCTCTCTCTCTCTCTAGATAATTTACTGCTTTCAAATAGCTTTGCAAAATACAAACACAAACTTTCACGACAATGGCTCTCTTGCCAAACCTTCCTGATTTATCAGAGATAACTTTAGTCTCTGGACAAATTGGATGTCTCTCTTCTTGTAGGGTGTGGATCCTGAAATTCCACACTATATAGAAAATGGACCTTATGTTCCATATACTATATCTCTGGTTGTTCCCGAAACAGCTACGACTGCCATGATTCCTGAATGGCAGATTCCTAAGCTCCCTCATCAGTGGAGTGAAGAGGACAAGAAGAAGATAGCTATAGATACTCGTGCGAGATCTATAATAGCTATGTCTCTTCCTGACGAGGTCTATCACTCTATGATGAAGCTTAGAACCTTGAAATCCATGTGGGACACTCTATGTGTTCAATATGAAGGTACCTCTCAGGTACAAGAATCGAGAAAGATAAACTTAATAAGACAATATGAAAGCTTTCTATGTGGAAAGACTAAGACGTTGTCTGAAGCACATCTCTTCTAATTGATTTAAGGACAGTTGGCAAAGAATATTCCAATTCTGAAACTTTAACAAAGTTTCTGGAATATTTACCAGAATCTTGGGATACCTATTCTATGTGTCTCAAGATGTCCAACGATATGTCATCTCTCTCTTAGCACCTTATATGGGATACTGCTCAATCATGAGCAGTCTCGTCAACTGAAGAGGAATCTAATAAAAGATTCTAGAGACATGAAAAGCTCTCCGTTAGCTTTGATCTCTAAAGATTCTTTAGTTGAACTCCCATCTTCTTCTTCTTCTAGTTCTTCCTCCTGTTACTATAACTGAGTTAGACTCTACTAACTCTAAGGATCTGTCAGAGTCTGACCTTGCAGACTTTAATAAATCACTGATGATTTTAACCAAGTCTTTTAGAAGATTCTCCAGGAAAAGTAATTTCTGCAGATTTCCCACGCTGACCATTAAGGTAAAGCCAAAGTCATATACTATTGATAAGGCTTCAGCGTTCTGCTACAATTGTCACCGTAAAGGTTACTTTGCAGGTGAATGCAGGTCAAAGAAGGCTGTGATGCCATCTTCGAAATCCCCTTCCTCCTTCAGAGCTAAAGATGATAAATACCTAAAGATGAAGGAGAAATATAAGAAGATGAAGAGTTCCCAACGAAAGGCCAAAGGTCTTGTCGCTAAAGAGCATAACTGGGCTGATTTGTCACACCCCGTTAAAGCGGAAACACGAGGTGTAACAGGTAAGCTAGTCACAACAACATAAAATAAATAACATCATTCAAGTTTTACAAAAAGTTCAATTTAACATCCGTAACCAAGATGGAATAGTAAACTTCTTTACAAAAACATCAGTAATGAACTTAATCGGTATCGCCACAAATATGCTCCACAAACTTCAATACTTACTTAAAACCTGAAAAGCACGAAACATAAAACAAGTCAACTACAAAGAGTTGGTGAGTTCACGGGTTTTTACATGCACAAAACGTTACAATGCATAAATCATTTCTTGCAAAACTATACGTAACTTTTGCACATAATAAATGTAAATCTATAACGATGTTTAGAAACTTGAGACGCTACTGAGCCTTTCCTGACCAATGTGCCCCATTATTTTACGAACGACCATAAGTAGCCCGTACACTCATTTAGATCCCACAGTTCGTAATAATACTAATTCAGCGGTGGTCCAAATTCCACATGATTAGACCAATAAAACATAGGTAATGTGCACCCCTTTCTGGGTGGGACTGTCAACACAATAGCGGCTATCCACAATTACCACGGCCCGGGGACATGCCAGAGTTAACAAGTAGCGTTTACGGACAGGGAATTTATTTGGAAACATACTCCCAAGCACATCAATTTAGCATTTATATCATAGTGCAAAACAGTAAACAAAACTTGACTAAACAGTTCTTTAGTCCAACGGTTTTGACTAAACAGTTCTTTAGTCCAACGGTTTTGACTAAACAGTTCTTTAGTCCAAAGATTTTAAACAAAACATCGACTAAACAGTTCTTTAGTCCAATGGTTATAAACAAAGCACCGACTAAACAATTCTTTAGTCCAATGGTTATAAACAAAGTATAGTTTGCATAACTTCATGCTTTTCCCCCAGTTCAAATAAACAAAAAGCATTAAAAGTGGGGCCGTGAAAACTCACTAGTTAGCCGATGAATATCCAAGGATTTGATGACGTCTCAAGAGCTGAACGTCCTTCCCTAACCTTCCTAAACAGTCCAATGACCAGAAATTAGATTACCTATGGGTTCTCGACAGAGATAAAGTCAAGTTATATCTTATGTAATGCCAATGGGTTTTATGATTTAAAATTGATGTTTTTATTAATTTCTCTAAAAATAGACCAAAAAAGTATATTTTATAACTAAATTCTTTGCGCCAAAAAGCTGCCATTTGGAACAATATAATTTCTAAATCTGACATTTTAGTCTCATAAATCATTGCCAAAAAGGAACMTTCCACAACTCTTTTTATGTCCAAATTTTATATCTACCATAAAAGGGAGTTAAACAGACTTTTCCCAAATTTCAAAAACTAAAGATAGGTTTAAGGTAATCATCATTACCCTACCCCTTTTGAACTTCTGAAAAAGTGTTATTCTAAAACTGTTGCCAAGACTCGCTTACCTGTTACATTCCGTGTTTCCACTTTATCGGGGTGTGACAGATTTGGTATCAGAGCATCAGTTATAGAGAACGCTGGTTTTCTTTAAAAACCATCGACTATAACTAAAATAATTTCTAAAGAATCTTCATAAAATCTGGAATCAWGTGTTTTAAAGCGGGCCTTGTTGTTACACATCGGTTAAGTAAAGCCTGATCACCTGTGCTTAATTTATGTGTAATGAAAAGAACTTAATCGATCTTATTAGTAGTATGCTCCAGTTTTGAAATTATCAAGAAAAGCATGAGCCTTGTTCCACTTTTACGAATATCCGTTTCCTAGGATTAGAGGCACTGGTCAAGAAGACCAGAGGCGATGGAAGTTGGAATGCTCAACTCTCGCTATCGTTGTGTCCGCAGAGGCTCTGGTCTTATGATCAGAAGCTCTGGCATGGACGAATAGGAGAACCAGAGGACCCATGCATGAAACACTTGAACGACAAGTATAAGGGTTGCCACAGAGGTTCTGGTCTCACTACCAGAGGCTCTGGTTGGGGCAAGAAGTAGGATCAGAGGGTCGTTGAAAGGAACCCTTAGCATACCTAAGTATTGAAATTGTCACAGAAGCTCTGGTAGGCACCCTGTGAACAGAGGCTCTGGTCTCGAAAGCTCTGTGAGGAAACATAGGCTCTGGTCTTATATTAGCAGAAGCTCTGGTGTAGAAACCAGGGGTGTTGTCTAGGAATCCTAGCATGTTTGTTGAGACTTAGTGTTGTCTAGAAGTTTCCTCTGAATCGCTAAGCTTTTGTTAAGAGGATACACTTTAGTAATCAAGATTGTTCATGTCACAGATCTCGATGATGCCTTCAGATTCAAGCGAATATTCAGTTGATGATTCTGGATACGTAGTCGGTCGCTCTCGAAGGAACCCAACTCGCGGAAAATAGGAGGACCCATATGACCAGGACACGATTTCTAGTGATGCTGCGGCTGCACCACAAGTGTCCTACCTACCCCCAATGGAGCCAGCACCTGATGATCCATCGCGAGCCCAACAAGGTCCAAGGATCAGAGTCACGCCTCGAAAGAGTGTCCCATTACCACAGATGGTGACATTCGGGAACTCTCAGAGGGTCGTAGGGGAGTCGTCTCAACCCCATGGTGGGAACAGAATGACTCAAATCGTGACTGGTGTGCCGGCTACCTATCCGCAAGGGATGGACCCATCTGAGAAGGATTGAGTGAGAAGGATTGCGGATGACACGCAGATGCATCAGGTTCGACTCGGATATCACCACAACATCCTCAACAACCTATCTGAAATAGTGGAAGCGCATCACCAGAGCATAGTGTGGAATAGGGAAACTGCTGTTGCCGCCAGACGAGAAATTAGGAAATTATATAGGTGGCTATTTGGTTGTAGCATGATGATGTTAGCACTAGGGATAGTCATTGGATGGATGTTGCTTTAGAAACAATTTAGGATGGATTACTTTTTTTTGATCAGAAATTAGAAACTCTGTTTTGTACTTAATATCGAAAAAAATCAATGCATGATATCTTCTGGGAGGAATTTTTATTATATCTATTGGTTATGCGATTGAATATGCCTTATATCGATTCTTTGTCATCCTCCTATACTTTGTCACACGAGAAAAACATTTAAGCATCATYRAAATTTTATGGAAAGCTACCACTTTATGTTACCCTCAAACTTATAAATTCCATTCTGTTTAGGATTCAAAGAAATGCCGCCAAGAAGGGAGAACCCCGACTTAGCACAACTCGTTTCGGAGCAAATCATTGCTGCACTCCCTAACATAGTCAGCCAAGTGGCTGCTGGTTTAAATGCCAACCAACCCTCTAACTCGGAGCCTAGGCCACCGCGAGAATGTACTTACAAAACCTTCAGAGCTTGTAATCCCAAGGAATTTAATGGAACAAAAGGAGCGGTAGGATTATTATCATGGCTCGAGAGCATGAAGTCCGTTTTACACATTAGCAAGTGCGCTGAGGGAAATATGGTCGAGTATGCAGCATGCCTTCTACAAGGCAGAGCGCGAGAGATTGGAAAATGTCGTTCGGAATGGCATGATGATCAGCCTTTTTGCCTTCCTGTCTGCCTTTACTCGTTCTATATCATCTTCATCCCAGTTGTTTTTATTTTTCATCATGTAATAGGCAGCGACTTCAGTAGTAGTGCTTTATTTCAGGGACTCTTGGAACAAGAGTCTGAGAAACATATGGGCCTTCCATGACAGATCTGAGGAGATTTCTGTCCATCCCCTCTAGGAAGTTCACCATTCGAACCCTCATGGTCGATACTCTTCACGATGAAGAGTTGGAAGTTTGGTGAGGGAACCCACACTATATGCAGAATTCCAGTTGGCCATAGGAACTTTTGAAAGAGAAGAACACGATTTTTGAAGAGAAGAACACAAACTTTTGTGAATGGAGAATTGAGAGATTTTTGAATATTCAGATTCAAATTAATCGTTTTGATTGAAAATCAATGAATTTGCTTTGATACCAATTGTTGATCCCAGATCTCTCAATAACACGAATATTCAAGTTATGAATAACCTAAATATATCGTATAAATGGATAATAGTGGTGAACAACTCAAGAATATTCAAGAAAATATTGGAGCGTCAAATGATTCACTATTATTTATTTGAATGGTATGGAAGCGTAAACGATTACAAGAAATATAAACACTATATATACTAGTAATCTAAATAAGGAGATAACTATCTATGGAAGATATATCGCAAATCTTCTAAGAAAGGATAGCAATCTAGAAATATGGAAAGTATATAAAACTAAATAAAACAATGAGAATCTAGCCGTCGATTTGTCATCTCCAGCTGTCTTCTTGGAGGCGTGTTCAACCATGAGTCTTTGAGTCTTCTTGAATGAATACCTCTGGTTGAACTGTTGTTGAAATCTCCAAGTGTTGGTGACAAGAGGAGTTATGGAGATGCGCTTTTCATCGCACCTATGGACCTTCATCGCATCTCTGGTTGTATTGAACACTTAGGATTTTTCCTTGCTTGTCTTCCATCGACCTTCTGTACTTTCACACTTGTTTGATTTTCATTACTTTTACAAATAAGAATGTTAGGGTCTAAATATTTCAAATGGGATCATCTAAAATAAGACAATCATATGAGGCAAACCCCATGAATTAACACAAAGGCATTCACTTCACATTTCTTATACACACCTTTTTGTTCAAATCTTTCAACTTTTAACTAATTTGGGACAATTAAAACTCAACCACAATTCACCATTTGAGAATACTCAATTCTCATGTTGCCACCTCAATATCTATAGGTTTTGCATTATAATTTACCCATCTGGTTGGTTTTGCATTATAATTTTCCCATCTAGTTGGTTTTGATTCCAATCATGGTTATAGATTTCAAAGTAACCATAACTTCGTTATAAAACCTTTATCTTCTTCCAAACTATCAACTTTAAACTAATATGGGTTGATGAAACTCAACTTTATTTTAAGATGATTGATATTTTGTGAAATGTATAGTTTGTTTTGAACATTGTGTTTTGCATGATATTTTAATTATGTTTTGCACTATAATTTTACTAATTGGTTGGTTTTGATTTCAACCATGATTATTTTCAAAGCGTCAATCAGGCTTTTATACATTCATCTTCTTCCAAACTATCATATTTTCACCAATGTGAGATGATGAAAATCAACCATATTTCAAGATTTGAGGAACACACAAACCTCATGGTGCGAAGTCATCATTCTTGGTTTCACTTTTAATTTTGCACTATAATTCTTATCATTTGGTTGGTTTTGATACCAACCATGATTATAGATTTCAAAGAGATTCATTCAAAATATGACAACCCTATGAGGCAAACCCCATGATTTAATTTAACACAAAGGCATCCAATCCACCTTTCTTATGCACTTCACTTTGTTCAAATCTTTCAACTTCTCACTAATATGTGTTGAACCCAGATACTCTTAATTAATAGAAACACAGTTTTTGTAAGATGAGAATTAAGAACAAACAATGTATTTCGATTGATTAATCAGGATATTCAAGGATGAAAGTAGAACAGTGAATAAACTTGAATATGCCGAATGCTTTTATTGATAAAATATGAATAATTGAAGCACAAACGTAATCTCACAAAAAAATGCGTGTAGTGTAAGTCAGTTTCTTCAAGTAATTGAAACTTGAGGCGGAAGCCTCCTTATATACACGTAGGTCTAACAAACTATGCTATAAAATAGGCATGAAACTCTGAGCTGACTAGTCTGCATCATTATCCTTGACTTCCCTTGAATAGCGGAGCAGACTTGGTCAAGCCGCCTCAAATCTATTAGACACTTGCAAGAATGTCTGGGCTAACACGCGCACGTTCCATGGAGAAGGTAGCCAGAAGCTCTGAATGTACTATGCAGAGGCTCTGCATATGCAGAAGCTCTGCATGTACTATGCAGAGGCTCTGGGTCTTGGAGTAGTTGTTTTAAGTCAAGCGCTTATGCTTTTTGGCGCACAAGGATTGAGCGTCCATGGGAATAGAGCGTGGGCTCTGTATGATTGGAACCTTCACTCTTGAGTAAGAGCTCTGGTTCTTGATCTTCTGCATGAAAGCTCTTAGCCAGACAGCTTCTATAGACTAAGTCCTATTGACTAGAGTAAGACACTTCTTACTTACACTTTCATATGATGGGGTCGAACAATATCCCCCTAAGTGTAAATAAGAAGAGATCTTACTTGAATTACAAAACAGAAGTCTAATCGAAGACAAAGGTTAAAAGGAACCTCTGGTTTACATTTACTATCTAAAGAAGTACAATACGATTGAAATGGAAATTAGATTGGATTAAAAATAGAAAAGTACTTACAAAAGATAAGAGGTCTTAAACATTTTGAAGTCTAATGAACTTCCTAAGAAGTTCACGAAACTCTAGCATATTACGTTTCGACCTTAGGATAACTTTGGCTCGCTCCTTTGCTCCTGGGGAGTTGTCTCTGCTTCTGACTAAATTGTCTCTTATGTAGCACAGAGTAGAGTTGGAGTACTTGTAGTTCTGGTTGTCTCGAAAAAAGATTTTCTTTTGTTGCACGTTTCGAAACACCACTCCCACTTCTGGTTCCACTAATACCGTCCAGGAGGGGATGCTATTGATGCCCTGCAAATCTTCATTTGGTGCAGCTACAGTCAATTGATCCACTCCTAGATCCAGAGCTAGTTGGAATTCAAACTTGCATCTGAATTCGAGCAGGTCTGTCATTGTTTGGCGTATGGCAGAGTTGGCAACAGCGTATTTGACCCCCTTGTCCTTCTTGTGATCTGTAAAGTAAAACAGAGAGAGAAGATCCCACGGATTCAGATTGATAAGGTTACAATATGTGAACCTACAGATCTGTCCGCGAGACCTCTCGACTGTATACTCATAGATTATAATCTGGTTATGCACGAAGGTACGCTTCTTTATGTCGAGGACTTGCTTGATTCCGTCGATGAAGTGGACTGCAGTGATAGGCTAAGTGTAGCGATCTAGGAATCTCTGCCTGATATGCTCTTGAGCCATAGGATGAAGACTGATCTTTTGGACCCGTGTCTCTTCCCGTAGGTTGTAAAGGAATTGGTAGATATCCTCGCTGTCTGCTTTGTCCTTAATTGGTTTATCAAGAGGTGTTGGCGTAAATATGGCATCCATTCTTTCCTTGATCCTTTGGACACGATCAGAGGGATGTTTTCGTTTATGCCCACTGCTTGTGCCTTCTAAGTCTTCTCTGGTGGTTTTGATAGGAACTCGCTGCATCATAGCTGGTGTGACTACCCTGGTCCCTTGAGCAGGGACCCTAGCTCTGTGTGTATTTGGTTGAGGTGGAGGAGCATCAACAGTAACGCCTTCCAAAGGAACGACAACTGGAATGCGCAAAAGTGACGGATCAGCCACATTCACAGCTACCACCTCTTGTCCTATGGATGTAGGAGCAGCCATGTCCATTGCGTATTCTGTAGATGAAGACAGATCCAGGTCTGAATAAGAAGATTCGTAGACACAGAGAAGGTCTATCACTTTTGTATTCTTTTGAAGGCCAGCTGGCTCTGTCTGTGATGCCATGGGCATCTTTCCTTTGCGTAGCGCCTCTGCTTGTTCTGGCGCTGGTTGGCTCTGTGTCCTCTGCCTTGAAGGATCTTGAGCTGGTTGACGTGGGGCAGAGGGATCAACCATACTTGGAATGGCTGTTGGATAGTTCTCCCCCTCTTGACGATTTTGAGGACCACACTGGTCTGGGTCCTCATCATCGTCAAGTCTCCTCCTCTTCAATGGCTCTGCACAAGGAAATGAATCTATTCGTCGTTTAGGCCTCTGCTCCTCTGCTTGAGGCATGGACTTGATTTTCTTCTCAACGAATTTAAGGAGATCTTCAACTGCATCACCAATCCGTCGAATCTCGACGTCCGACCGGTAGTTGAACTTGGCCAGAGCGAGTGTGTTGGCCTCCGCTGCTTCTGTGGCTTTGTTGTTGAAATCGGATGTGAAGCTCGCCACCTTCTGTAGAAGTCTGTCACCCAGAGCATTCATTGCGCTCTGAGTGACATAATCCACATGTACGCTTAGAGGAATAAGTGATTGGGTGTCATGAGATGTGGATGCCTCACTCCTCTGCATTGATGCTATGACCTCTCGCAAGGCCTCTGCATTTCTTGCCATCAATTTCATTAGTGTATCGAGACGAGAAGCATTCATTGAAGACTCAGCTCTCAATACTGCCAAGGATGCTCATATCTCATCCAGAGCAGGTGAAGACGGAGACGGCTCTGCATGGGCCATGATGAGTTTTAGCTCTTCCAAGGAGCACCGCATAGAGGTGAAAAAAGAATGGAACTCTTCCCTTGTGACATATGCTGGTTGTGTGACAACTGGCTCAACACATGGGCCAGATTGAGTCCCCGTTCCACGGACGCCTTCATTCACGACTTGGTTGACGTTGGTCGGGGAAGGACTTCCAGCGGATCCTTGTGGTTCTCCTTGAGGAGAATTCACTACCGCTGTTCTATCAGGGAGAGTATCCAAGGCAGGTTCAGAGCCGGCCAGAGGACTCTCCATGAGTGGACTAAGAGACTGGTCGAGAGTCTTCAAGCCTGGTGCACATATTCCTTGCTCTGAACAAGGTTGGGAGTCTACACATGAAGAGGAAATGAATTCATCTGTATGGGAAGGTGGCGTGATATGGGGAGACATATCACTTATATTTTCAAAGGTTGCACCCTTTTGAAAGGGTGTTCCCTGTGGCATGGCTTCCCTTTGGTTGTTATAACCAGAGGCAGATGCGACCTCTGGTTGGTTAGGCTGGCTTGGGTTCGAGGCATGCACCTTTGTTTTAATGACTTTCGTGTCTCGACCACTGGAGTCAGATGATTTGCTTGCACTAGCAGTTGGGGTGTCAAAACGGATGTGCCTATTTACCCTAGGCTGCTCTGGCTTACCCTTAAGCAGAGCAGCTGCTGCACCTCCTCCCTCTTCTGCTTCCTCTTCTTCCTCCTCGCTCTCCTCTTCTTCTTCCTCACTTTCTTCTTCTTTCTCACTCTCTTCTTCATCCTTACTCTATTTTTTTCTTCCTCGCTCTCCTCACTTGTATAAGACCTGGAAGCATCGTCGAAGTGCTCTTGGTCATCCCCCTGGTTAGGACTAGAGGATTGAGCCAAGTTTCGACGAGCTTCTTCTTCAGCTCTGAGTCTGGCCTCTTCCCTCAGACAAGCTATCTCTGCATGGCGAGCTTTTTCTGCTCGTTCCTCCTCTACTCATACATGAGCAAGCTCAACCATTCTCTCTTGCTCTGCTTGCTCTGCTTCTTCCTTTTTCTTCCTCTCCCTTTCTAATTCCGTTTTCCTCGCATCCTCTCGTTTTCGTTGTTTCTCCCTCTCTTGCTCTACTCTCACCCTCTCTTCCTCTGCTCTCACCGCCTCTCCCTCTGCTTGAGGCCTTAACGTGTCCTCTATTCTCTCTTCCTCGTCGGCTGTTCCTATGTGTATTGGGGTTTGAGACACTGGTTCTAGTGTCTCGCGTGTACGTCTATACACTCTCCTAATCTCCTTCGTCTTCATGTAAGCATAGAGCTTCTTTGGAATGGGCCTTTCTGCTGCGTTGCCCTCCTTGTTGACTGTTGTCCTGTAATGAGTGAGCACGTTCCCCTTGTGCGCAGGCAGACGACCCACATCAATATTGTTGTCATCGAGAGCAGGCCTTAGGAGAAGACCCAAAAATCATGGAAACAACAGAGATGGCAATTGTCTTTCTTTGGCCACCTCTTGACATTTCTTGGCCACAACAGTCTTGAACTTTGTGTAGAGTATCTAGAAGTAATTCAGAGATAGGTCAAAGAAGATTCTATAGAATATTTGGAGTATGTTTGTGGAGCACATGTCGAGGCTCCCAATCTTTCCAGTCAGAGATCTGTTGACCAATGTGAACAGAGTGTTCCACATTGGAGGTAAGTATTGACAATGGTACTGAGATAGGTACTGGATATCCTTGTTGTACCCCAAAAATTTCAAGAAGGCCACAATTTTGTCCCCATATAGGAGAGGGGCGATCCATCAAGCCCTAGGTCTGTTTTCGTTGGAATTTCAATAACGCGGGAAAACATAGACCTGGATATTCGAACAGTGACGAATTCTTGTGAGGATGAGACATAAAAACCTCCAACGATTCCTCTTTGAGAGTCGATAATGGTGCAAGATTGCCAGTATTCTTGGATATACCTTTCAAGTACAAGGTCATCTGTGTTTGTCAAAGCAGGGTTTAGGAAGTGGTTTTGGAGGATGTTGATGATTGGATGGTATTTTTGGTCGAAGTTTTCAAGTTGGAGATGGAGGGCATGGTTATTGGGTTTGATTGGAAGAGGAACCAGGTTTTGACTGGTTTCCTCAACGGTTTTGTGGGTTGTGTTGTGTGTTTGAGAGTTTCCTGACTCGGAGGATGACATAGTTGCAGGTTTTGGGTAAAAAGAAGGGTTTGAAGAAATATGAGATTAGGGTTTCAAGAATCGGATCTTGATTTTAAAAAAGAAGGTTTAGGAAAGGGTTTTAATGACTTACTTGGCAAACGGAATGAAGTTTTGATGACTGAACAAAGTTCCAAGGACTGGTTTGAGAGCTTGAAAGAGTGACAATGGCGGTTGGAAGCTTGAAAGAGTGACAATGGTGGTTGGAAGCTTGAAGACGACGACTGTTCTTGAAGTTATTTGTAAGCGTAAAAGGTAATTTGGTGGTAAAAAATTGTTTAAATAGAAAAATTAAAATGCACTTGAGTATTTTCGCCCCAAACATCAGGTTAAACTGAAACGATTTTTACACAGCCTGTGGGGGCGCACCACATGGACTGACAGTTGCAAGTGGCGCCTCTCACGTTTGAAAAGTTAAGCTCACAGGCGGTGATGCTTAGTTTAAATGACAGCTAATAAAAATTATAAAAAAAATAAAGAACCGTACGTCTTCTTAATAAAATAATATATTTTGAATTTCAAAAAAATATTTAACAAGTGTAAATACTCTGGTTAGTGTAAAATAGAGGTTTGGAAAAGAAACAGAGTATTACATGCAGAGAAAGACAACATACCCTAGGATCTCATACAGAGACTCGTGATTGGACTATACATGTCCTCTATAGAAAACTTGCTATGTTTAGAGGCAAAGGCTCTGTATAGTACATACAGAGGCTCTGTCCTATAATCATAAAAAGCTTTGAAGCAGAGGCTCTGTATAGTATATACAGAGGCTCTGGTGATCTGGTGCTCGCCCTTGTCTTGAGGTATTCTTATGTGCTCCCCCTTGAACTATGCTTGGATCATATGTGATAAGTATGGCATATGCATAAGAATCAAGGTATAGAGGCTCTGTATGTACTATATAGAGGCTTTGTTTCACAAGATAACTAGGACTTGCGTAAGTGGCTCTGCATGTATTATGCAGAGGTTCTTTCTCATGGATCATTACGAATAACACAACAAAAACATAAGTATGCATAAAGGGATGCGGCTCTGTATAGTGCATACAGAGGCTCTTGCTTAGTTGGAAAGATTTAGCATACCCAACTTGCTAACTAGAAAGTTAAACTTCTTTTCATCAAGAGCTTTTGTAAATATGTCAGCAAGTTGTAAATTTGTACTAACAAAAGCCATTTCAATCGTACCTTTCTCTACATGGTCCTTGATGAAATGATATCAAACATCGATGTGCTTTGTTTTTTAGTGTTGCACAGGATTGGTTGTGATTATGATAGCACTTGCTGAGTCACATAGAATTGGAATCTTCTCAAACTCTATGCCATAGTCTTTCAGTTGAGTATTCATCCATATCACTTGAGAACAACAACTGGCTGTAGCTACATACTCTGCTTCAGCTGTGGAAGTTGAGACGCAGTTTTGCTTCTTTGAGGTCCAGCTTATGAGCTTGTCCCCAAGTAATTGGCAGCTCCTTGATGTACTCCTTCAATCAAGTTTACAACCTGCATGATCAAAATCTGTGTACGCAATAAGATCAAAACCACAATACTTTGGATACCAAAGACCGAAAAATTGAGTCCGTTTAAGGTATTTAAAGATTCTTTTCACAATCGAAAGGTGAGATTCCTTTGGGTTTGCTTGAAAACGAGCACAAAAACATGTGGCAAACATGATGTCTGGTCTACTAGCCGTGAGGTATAATAGTGATCCCATTCCACGGTAAGTCTTAACGTCCACTGGTTATCCAAATAGATCTGTGTCAAGCTTAGTTCCCATAGCAATTGGTGTTCTCATGGTGGAAGAGTTATGGAGTTGGTATTTCTTTAATATGTCAGAGACATACTTAGCTTGGCTAATGAAAATTCCGTCCTCCCTTTGTTTTACTTGCAAGCCGAGGAAGAAAGTTAATATTCCCATCATGCTCATTTCAAACTCGCTCTTCATCAACGCAGAGAACTTTTCACAATGCCTCTGGTTCGTTGAACCAAAGATAAGGCCATCCACATAGATCTGTACTAAGAGCATCTCACCTTTATATCTCTTAATAAACAAAGTAGTATCGATTTTACCTTTTTCAAAACCATTAGACAAGAGAAAAGACGAGAGACGTTCATACCAGGCTCGAGGTGCTCGCTTAAGTCCATACAGAGCTTTGTTCAAGTAGTAGACGTACTCTGGGTGTGTGGAGCTTTCAAACCCCAGAGGTTGTTGAATGTAGACTTCCTTCTTCAGCTTACCACTCAAGAAGGCTGACTTAACGTCCATTTGATAGACTCTGAATCCCTTATGTACAGAAAAGGCTAAGAACAAGCGAATAGCTTCTAGCCCTGCTACTGGCGCAAAGGTCTCGTCATAGTCTATGCCTTATTCATGGCAATAGCCTTTTGCTATGAGCCTAGCTTTATTTCTCACAACGATCCCATCCTCATCCTTCTTGTTCCTGAAAAACCATTTACAGCCAATTGCAATTTTATCCTTTGGCAAAGGTACAAGAGTCTAGACCTTATTCCTTTCGAATTGTTGGAGCTCTTCTTGCATGGCATCGACCCAACTAGGATCTTATAGAGCTTCATGGACTTTCTTAGGCTCTACCATGCTTAGAAAGTTTACGAATAAACATTCATTAGTCGTGGCAGCCCTAGTCTTTACACCGCTTGAAGGTTCACCAATGATCTGGTGAAGAGGATGACCTTTGTCCATCTTGTTCTTGGGACTAATACAGAAGTAGGGAACATTTGATCATATTCCATTGGCATATTTGGCATTGAGCTCGTTGATGGTGAAGAAGGTTCTGCTTGCTCCCCCTCGGATGATGGTATAGAGGAACCAGGACCAGAACCAGGGGTGTCATGCTCTGGCTCTACGAGACTGGGCTCTGATGCAGAGCTTGTTTGCTCTTGTTGTGGATTGGCATGATCTCCAGAGGAAGCAGAGGTGTGTGAAGGACCAGAGTCAGATGTACTTGTCGTTCGTGGTTCTTCACTTACACTTGCAGATTCATCTCTTAGTGCACGTACAGAGATGTCTTCGTCGCCATAGAAGTCTTCAAATAGGAGCCTGAGTTCCAATTCCCTTGACTTCATTTGAGAATTGGAAGTCTGCTTATTAAGCTCGAGTCCAGAGCTGAGGTACTCTGAAGTCAACAGTTCTTTATCGTCGAATGACACGTTGATGCTTTCCATGACCGTCTTTGTTCGTTGATTGAAGACTCTGTATGCCTTGGCTTTGGTGGAATAACCAAGGAACTTGCCTTCATCTGCCTTCTTGTCAAACTTGCCAAGTTGGTCTTGATCATTTAGGATGAAGCATCTACAACCAAAAACATGCAAAAATTTAACGTTAGGCTTTCTTTGGTTGATTAATTCATAAGGTGTCTTCAAGTGTCTCTTTACCACCGTTGCTCTATTTTGAATAAAGCAAGTGGTAGAGATGGCTTCAGCCAAAAAACGGGTGGAACACCAGAGCTGGCTAGCATGGTTCTTGCTGCTTCGACCAGAGTGCGATTCTTTCTTTAGACCACACCATTTTGTTGTGGTGTCCTTGCTACAGAGAAGTTCTGAGTTATGCCCTCTGTGTCCAAGTACGTATCGATCTTGGCATTCTTGAACTCTGTTCCATTATCACTTCTTAGTTTTTGAATTTTGCTCTGTAGAAGTACTTGAATCTTGGTCATCAACTTAATTAGTAGCTCTGGGACATCTGATTTCTGCCTTACAAACTCAATCCAAGTATATCGTGAGTATTCTCTATTAAGACTAAGATATACTTCTTACCAGAGAAGCTCTGCATAGAGATTGGACCACAAAGATCCACATGAAACATATGCAGAGGTCTGACACGGGACACATTTGTCTTAGTTTTGTGGGATGCTCTTTTGAGCTTTCCCATTTCACATGCAGAGCAGAGATGGTCCTTTTCGAACTTTATGGCAGGAAGTCCGTCAACCARATTATTCTTCACAAGCTTCTCTATATTTTGGAAATTGAGATGAGAAAGCTTGTGGTGCCAGAGCCAAGCTTCTTCACATTTGTGAGACACGAAACAGAGTGTCTCTGAATTATCTCTTGGTGAGAAGTTCATGAGATAGAGATTTCCCTTTCTCTTGGCTCTTAGCAACTCCTCACCCGATTCTGACATAATGGAGCAAGCTTTCTTTTGGAACTTGACATTGTAGCAAGAATCACATAGTTGACTTATGCTCAAGAGGTTATGTTTAAGCCCAGAGACATAAGCAACCTTAGATACATAAACCTTACCTTGAAGTAGATCTCCATATCCCTTTATTTCTTCTTGCATGTTATCTCCAAAGGTCACTTTTCCTCCAATCTTTTCTCTATATGAGGAAAGCAACCTCTTATTACCTGTCATGTGTCTTGAGCATCTGGAGTCAAGATACCAAATGTCCACATGCGGCTTCTGCAAAACAAATTATAAGGATTTAAGCACACATTTCATAATGGGTCCTCGATGATTAGGGATAGAGATAAGCTTTTTAGGCTTTGAGAGAGGCTTCGTCTCTTTACCTGAGTTACCAGACTCGGCTTCAAGAGCCTTCTTTCTCTTCTGGGTCTTCTTGGATTTAGTCCTTGATGACCCAGAGAGAAGACAGTTAGGGTCAGAGAAATGCTGCTTTAACTTATGCAGTAGAGAAACACATTCACAATTATGACCACATTTTGAATGGCAAAATGATTTATTAGATTTAAAGAACAACTTATTACAATAATTCCAAGAATTGGTAGTTCTAACAAACTTCCTATCTAGATCTGAATGTTTTAACAGTGAATGAGCCTTCTCAGATTTCTTCTTCCCTACTCCTTTGGCCTTCAGAGGCCTCTCTGAAAATAGAGGTATTAAGATTAGAGCATGCAGCGGAATTTCCCTTCTGTTTTGGAGTGAATTTAATTGGCTTTGATTTGGAAATTGAGCCCTTTGATGCAGAATAAACAAACTTTGCACTCTTTACCCTGTATTCAAACTTGGGAGCGGATTTAGCATTCGTCGTCATGCTTGCACGACCAGAACCTAGGAGAATCTTTTTCTCAATAGGGGGTTTTGGAACCTCTGGTTCTTTGGCAACGACCTCTGTCTTAACTTGCTCTTTAAACGAGTCCACCTCTAACTCAGAGTCAGAGTCAAGAAAATCCTCGTGTGAATATGGAAATACAGAGGTATCATTAAGAACTTGAGATACTCGTATGCATGAGCTAGAAGCTTCGTCCGTCTTTTGTTTTGTGAGACTTTCAAAAGTATCCGAGGAGTTACACTCAGAAGAATCTGCATGACCTTTAGGAGGATAATTCAAGGCTTCAAGCAAGTCTTGCTCGAAAACATGTCTTATCAATTCTGTAAAGTCATCCATTAATTTAGGATCCAGAGTTTCAAGAAAATTTCTTGTGGATGAACTCTTGATTTCATCTGGTTCAGGTTTGACAACCTCACTTTGAGTCTTAAGATGTTCGAGATTCGTAGAGCCAAAACAAAAAATTCATTTGTCTTCTGTATGCATTTTTAATCAACTTGCTGCATGCATTTTGAAGAGTAAGAGATGTTTTTGAATTTCAACCTTGGAGTTCTGGTTCCACTTTCAACCCTACATCTTTTGAAAGGTGAAGCTGTATGCAGAATAGGAAAATCTAGTTTTTATTTTTCGCCCAACCTAAACACGGATTCAAGAGTATTTTTCTTCTTCCATGCGAGGTCTAGGTCTATATAACCTATCCCTGCTTTATCCTGTTGAGAATTTACTTTTTCGTACACCTGCTGAGCATCTTGATATTTCTTGATGAAGAGCTCTTTTCTTTGTAAGCTCTGGTGTAGGAACTCCCTTTCTTTTTGAAAATAATCTTTTAGGGCCTCAGAGTTTAATCTGTCTCTTTCTTTTTCTAGGAGATCTGTTTCTTTCTTCTTAATAGCCGCTTTCAATTCTAAGCACTCTGTTTTGAGACTTGTTTCAGTGGATCGTTTTGTTTGTAAAAGTTTTCCATTTTCCACTGATAACTCTTGTTTTTCTATAGTTAGCAGCTCTGTCTCTCGTTCAAAAAATAGTTTTTCTTTTTCCAAAGATTTCCTTTTGGATTTTTCAACAGAGAGCTTTTGCTGTAGATTGATGAAATCGTTAGTCAAAGCAGCGATACTTTCTTCCAAGTAAGAGTGAGATAGCCAGAGGTGGAACATACCTGAGAGTCAGTGTCAGATCCAAACTCATTCTCGACAGCCATCCCACAGAAGTTTGCTTGGTCTTCTTCATCAGATGAGGAGTCAGAGACCCAATTCTCCTGTTCAGGCTTCTTTGTGATCGATTGTACTTGTACTTATTTTTATAGTACAGTTCATCTTTCACTAGAGGGCCTCTGCACTCTTTGGAGTAGTGCCCCATCTTCCCGCAGCTAAAGCATTGAACCCCTTGCTTCTTCTGGTTCGATGGCTCTTCCTCCTTGTTGGAAACAGATGGAGGGTTCCTTCTTTCGTAAGCTCTGTCTCTGCTTCGATTATTTTGTCTTCCTCGTTTGTCGAAGACCTTCTTCCTAAACTTCCTTTGGAATTCCTTGGTGATCAAGGCCAAGGATTGTGCAAAAGTGTTTATGTCATCGTCTTCAGAGCTAGAAGCTCTATCTTCTTCATCGTCACTCTCCAAGATGAGAGCCTTCTTTCCCTTTCTTCTTTCTTCTCTGGGTCTTCGTTCTCTGTGTGGCTGACTTGATCCTGTCTCTTTTGAATCAGAGACAAGAGCCAGAGGTCCACCTAGAGCGACCTTGGCTTTTCGCACCTCTTGTTTTTGAGCCTGTAGAGTCCCATACACGTCGTGCAATATCCATTGTTCCAGATCTTGATTCGCCTGGAGGGACATCGTCAGGTTTCTCCATTCTGCTTTTAATCTCTTCAAGAAGAGCATGTTGTTCTCCTCTTGAGTTCTGATCACGTCACATTTGCGATATTTGTTGATCAGAGTATTAAAGCGGTGATAAGTCTGTTCTAAAGACTCATCGGGGAGTGCCTGAAAGCTGTTGTATTCGTTGAGGCATTGGGCACGACGATTCTTCTTCATCTTGATGCTTCCTTCCAACTCGTTAGCCTATTGATCCCACAAATCCTTGGCGGAGTCGCACGCGTCGAGAGATTGGAAAATCTCTTTGGGAAGCGCCATAATCAAAAGTCTTTTGGCCTTTTGATCCACTTCCACTCTGCGTTTATCTTCATCGTTCCAGTCACGACGAAGTTTGGGTACTCGCCTGGCAGGTACCTCAACTGTATCACCAGCAGCAGGAATTCGAGGTATGATGGTTATAGGGACGTATGGGCCATTTAAAATCGATTCATAAAGTTCTAGATCTAGACCCTCGTAGAAATTTATCATCTGAATCTTCCATTGGGGATATTCTTCCCTAATGAGAGTCGGAGGTTTTGTAAGGGAACCGGCACTATACATGGAGTTCCACGATTGAGACGACGACATTTTAAATCAAAGTTTTTGAGAAGAAAACTTGACGAGAAAGATAATCGACAGAAAAATGATTTCCAGATTACGTAAAAACAAAAGTTTTAAAATCAAGAAAAATATGAGTGAAAATTCTTTTAAAACGAATAATCAAGAAAAATTAAGAGTAGAATCCAGTCGGATATCGATCGACTAATCAATGAATTTGATTAGCAGGCTCTAATACCAATTGTTGAACCCAGATACTCTTAATTAACAGAAACACAGTTTATGTAAGATGAGAATTAAGAACAAACAATGTATTTCGAATGATTAATCAGAATGTTCAAAGATGAAAGTAAAACAGTGAATAAACTTGAATATGCCGAATGCTTTTATTGATAAAAGATGAATAATTGAAGCCCAAACGTAATCTCACAGAAAATGTGTATAGTGTAAGTCGGTTTCTTCAGGTAATTCAAACCTGAGGCGGAAGCCTCCTTATATACGCATAGGTCTAACAAACTATGCTATAAAATAGGCATGAAACTCTGAGCTGACTGGTCTGCATCCTTATTTTTAACTTCCCTTGAATAGCGGAGCAGACTTGGTCAAGCCGCCTCAAATCTGTTAGACGCTAGCGAGAATGTCTGGGCTAACATGCACGCATTCCATGGAGAAGGTAGCCAGAAGCTCTGCATATACTATGCAGAGGCTCTGAATATGCAGAAGTTCTACATGTACTATGCAGAGGCTCTGGGTCTTAGAGTTGTTGCTTTAAGTCAAGCGCTTATGCTTTTTGGCGCACAAGGCTTGAGCGTTCACGAGAATAGAGCGCAGGCTCTGTATGATTGGAACCTTCACTCTTGAGTAAGAGCTCTGGTTCTAGATCTTCTGCATGAGAGCTCTTAGCCAGACAGCTTATATAGACTAAGTCCTATTGACTAGAGTAAGACACTTCTTACTTACGCTTTCACATGATGGGGTCTAACAATGTGGGAGAACTAAAATTCAGCCGTAATTCACCATTTAATAATACTCAATTCTCATAGTACCACCTCAATGCTCCAAGGTTTTCGTTTTATGTATATAAATATAAATATAAAGACTAGGGTTTGACATCGTTCCTTGCACAGTGACGAAATTTGTTTCTATAAAAATTGTGTAACAGAATTAAGATGAAACATGATTCGTTAATTTACTTATAATGAAATGCAAAGTAGAATAATTAATATATTCTATTTAGAGTGTGGGCCAAAAAAACCAAACCCATATACTCAATCATTCCACTTTATCATATTCTCATCAATGTAGATTACCAAATCCAATACCAATAGAATAACTATGAACATCACCCTTACTTCTTTTTTTATTGTATTGATGATATTTAATATTGAGTTCTATTGATATATTAATGGTATATATATATATATATATATATATATTTGATTTAATTAATTTATTATATTAATTAACTTTTTAAGAGGGTTGGCCAAAATGAACCAACTCCATAAATTCGGAGGGTGAGTCGAAATGAACAAACAACATGAGTTTAGAAGATCGGTTCAAGGGAGCTTACCCCATGAGTTGCGATAAAGGCATCTGAACCTCTTTTCACATACACACATTTCATTGTAAATCTTTCATCTTTCCATCAATGTGGGATAAACAAAACATAACCACAATTCAAGAAATGAGGATTACTCAAATGATGAGGCTTTGGATAATACTAATGACGAACTAATGAGTGAAGAAGCCAATCAAGCGTCTGAAATGAATAATTGAATCCATAATTATTTTCAAAACAACCATATAGTTACCAATCATGATCGGGAAAATGTTGACTGCGACCTCTTCAATGATTATTTTTTATGAAAATACTCGATTTCTTGAGTCGATGCTTCGTCGACGATTCCGAATAAGGCGTACTTTATTCTTTCGTATTTTCGATGCTATCAAAAGTCATGACAACTACTTTGTCCAACAAAGAGAAGGATGCGAAAAACTTGGATTGGCCGCTTTTTAAAAAGTAACTACTGTATTTCGAATGTTGGCATATGACGATTATGAGATTCTATAGATGAGTACATTAAAGTAGGCGAACCACGGTTTTAGAAGCTTTGAAGAGATTTTGTCATGCTATAGTGGAGGTGTTTGGAGGACGTGATCTATGATCACCCGATGCTAATGATGTCAAATAACTACTCCAAGTTGGAGAACAACGAGGTTTTTTCCAGAAATGTTAGGTAGTCTAGATTACATGCATTGAAAATGAAAGAGTTGTCCAATGGGTTGGGGAGGATAATATTCCAGTCATAGTAGATCCCCAAGTATATTATTTTGGAAGCTATAGCTGACTATGATATCTGGATATGGCATGCATTTTTTGGTTTATCGGGATCTAACAATGACATTAATGTGTTGGAGTCGTCCCATCATTTTGCAAATCTTGCAGCAGGTAATGCTTCTTCTACTAATTATGTCATCAAAGGAAAATCATATGATATGGTTATTATTTAGCTGATGACATATATCTAAAATGGGTCACTCTTGTTCAATCTATTCATGATCCAAGCGACCTTAAAAAGAAATATTCTGCAATGAGACAAGAAACATGTAGAAAAGATGTGGAACATGCATTTAGCGTATTGCAATCCTAGCAGACATGCATGGTTAGAATGAAGGCAATATTGCATGATATAGTGACTTAGTGCATCATTATACATAATATGATCATAGAAGATCAACATGATATTAATGCACCAATTGAAGAATGACTTGCAATGCCAGATGTGGGAGTTGAGAAGGTGAATGACTTGTTCAACATAATATGCTCAAGGATAAAGACACTCACTTTGAACTTCAAAATGCATTAATTGATCATTTGTTGGATGAGTATACTAACTCGAAGAATTATTATTATTTAATTATGTTTTTTGTAAAATTTATTAATTAAAAATTTGTCCTTTTTATCTAAACAAGCCTTCATTCAATAAATTAATTATAAATTATTTATTGTTATAATATATATTTATAAATAAATATTATTGTAATTAAACATAGTTTAATACTAAATAAAATATGTTATTTCAATACGGGATTCACAAATTTGGTGTCTTTTTAGATTTCGGTTGGAGTTGAGTGTTTTTTGTTGTTAATGGGCCCACCAGATTTGGTGTTTTTGGTGTTTTTTTAGTGCCAACTTGGAGATGTTCTTAGGGGCTGTTTGGTTGTTTTTCCATTATGTCATGTATAGATTAAGTTATCTGTATGAATTAACTTGTCTATGAATTTAGATATATTGATGTTTGTTTGTTGTGTCGAATAAATAGGTTGTATGATATAAATGGCAATTTTACCCTTTTTCATTTCATTTAATTTTTTCGTTCAACTCATGTTTTTACCTATTCTTGAATAAAAAACTTCCATCCAGTAAGATCCAAGAAAAACTTTCATCTAGCAAGAACCAAAAACTTTTAGTCATGTATACTTTTCATTCAAATCATGCTAGCAAGAACCAAAAAAAAGTATGATCGATTTCATCCAACAAGAACAAAAAAACCCAATATAGCAACGATTGATTTCATCCTGTAAGAACCAAAAAGAATATCCACAACAAGAGAGACAATAGATTTCATCTAGCAAGAAACAGATAAATTCAAAACCATTGCGAGTCCCAAAAATAGAAAGTATGATGAATTTCAGAAACAAGGTCGATCTCAGGTAGTGTTGGAAGAGTCGTAATAATTCTCCAAACCTTTGCATCATCTTGAAGAAACCAAAAGGGAATGTAGGTCAATGGGATGGGGAGACATATGGTCACCGGAGATATAAGGGATAAGGGATGTTGGAGATGTAACAGTGAGAAGGGGTGTGATAAGTGTGCAAAAGCATACACTTCAGCACCCAATATGTCTTTATTTCACTTCATTTTACACAATTCCCAATCCTATATTGAGTCTTCTAGTCTTATTTTATGGTTTTACATTTAGTGGAGCTAGGATGTAGGAATGGTAATGTCTTATGAGTTTGGTGAGTATAATACTGACATAAGCATTGTTGTAGCAGGTACATATGTTGCTGCAGCACTGGGCGCTGGATATTGGCACAACTGGCTCAATCTCGTTGAATAATTTGAAAAGTCAAAGTTTTGAAGAAAGGCAAATCCTAGTACTATTGGCAAACGATTTAGATGGATGATGTTCCTACAAAGATGCCTCAACCTTTTGTACTAAAGCATCTTGTACTAAAAGCATCTTTCTTTTACCTATTAGTTAGTAACCAATGGGTATAACCCTCTAAGCACTTTTTTGATTCCCTCTTGGTAGTATATATGGGGGTAATCCTTTGAACAATTTGGTGTGTAACCTTTGGAAACAATTGTCATCAGGAATAAAGATTCATCAAAGCTTTGGGTCCTTGTTATTTTTTACATTAATTTTCAAAGTACTTTCTAGTGTTCTTCGTCATTGTCAGTTGTTACAACAACCTTTCCATCTTTCTTTACTTTTCGTGCATAATTTACTTTTACATCATTTACATTCAGTCATTTCCATTTATGTTATTTACTTTTAAGCATTTACATTTAGTCATGCTTGGCTAAATACCTTAGTATGGGTGTAAGTGAAGGTTGTGAGATTACGCCAAGTGTTAGTTGGTTTGCTTGTTAATAGGAATTTATTTCACTATTCACAAATGGTATCAATATTTCATCTAGTAATCTTTGACAAATTGACACATGTTGGGATAACTGGGTTCCGGTTATACTTAGAGGTAATTGTTATGTGATTATTTGATTACATGAGTAAGTGATTAACTGTATAATTGGTCGTGTGGGTATATGCATGCATCAAAATGTTATATGAAAATGTGCATATTTTTTATGCATGCAAGCATGAGGTATATGTATGTGTGTGTGTATATATATATATATTAACATGCATGAAAGGGTGGGAGAAATTATGCATGTAATAATATGTATAGTTATGCATGTGTTTATGTATGGATGGTGAAGGGGAGAAGAGATATTATAATAATTTCTTAAAAACCGCCTCTTAAGGCAAGTGATAAAAAGGGTGAAGTATTGGAAGATAAACTTTCTGCCATTTTTAGAAAGGAAGCATTAAAGAGAAAAGTGTTCTATGTGTTAATTCTTGCCAAATTTGGAAACTGAGATTTGGGATCAAGTGGAAGCAGTTTCAAATTATTATTTCTTCTTCAAAAATCATTTGCTTGCATAAGGTGAGTGTTTCTACAAAACAAACCTTTGAGTTGATTTACAAGCACTGGTTTTAGTATGCTTTTAACTGCTAGAGTTCAAAGAAAGTAGATATATGTTCTTGTGAAATGCATGGTCCAACAAGGGCCTGTAATTGGATAGAGTGTTGTCCGATGAGGGTTCCTTACCGGCTATGCCTTTCTCGGTGAGGAGGTATGTATTTTGTTCATCGTTCGATGAGGACTTTATCGGGCATTGAGTTGTCCAAATTGGACACCTCACCGCCCAAAATGTTGAACGGTTTAAAATTTGAGATTCTAAAGAGTTGACTGAATTGAGGTTATCGTTCAAAGACTTATCCGGTGAGGATGCTCATCGGAGAGGGTGATGTCCGGATTGAACTGTTAATCTTTTAAGTATTGACCAGTGAGATTGGTTACCGGACACAGTATTGTATGAGGAGAATGTATATGGACATAGTATTATCCAGTGAAGTGTTGACCGATGATGATGAGTTTGTTAATATTGTTTTTTGAGTGTTGTTCGATGAGGAGGGGATTATCGGCCATTATGTTGGCCGATGAGGGGCACTTATCGCCTAGAATTGTCCTATGAAAATTAGTTGTTTTTCAAAGATGTTGGTAACAGTTCTAAAAGTGTTTTATGTTGAGAAATGGTATTTTTGTATCTTTCAAAGGTGATTTATAAATTGAGAAAGATACTGTTGTTTCTTTCAAAACTGATGAGATGAGAAATTTATCTTTGAAAGAAATACTAAGATGAGATCGAAAAGTGTGTTTAAGAACTATGATAGTTCTTAAGATAAATTTTTGTTATGAAACTATTTTGAGGCCATTATTGGCTAAAACTATAGATTTATCTGTAGATTTTAGGTTGAAACAAGGGTGGCATATCAAGGAGAGGTGTACCATGAGATAAGGGTGGCATATGAAGGAGAGGTGTACATTTGGATAAGGGTGGCTTTTGTGTGTGTGGTTACTATTTTAGCTTTTGTTTTCACATCCGTAAGATGCGATAATTCTGAGTCAACATTTCTTTGTAACATGAAGACTTGGGAATATTACTCTTATTGAAAAGATAACAAATATGTTATTGAGAAGGGGAAAATGTATTATAGCCGGAGGCATTAATTGCCCGTGTTTTTGAATGATTTTGAGACATCATATTTCGTGTATTCAAAAGAGTAATGATTTTAAAATAAAACCCGAAGGGTCATTGGTTATTATTTAATCAGTTTTCTTTTAAATTTAAATCTAGTTGTATCATAAGTTTTTTTTAACAAGTAATCAAGAACTCCGGTGATTGTTATTTCTTGGTACTCTCTTATATGATTGTGGAGGTTGAGACTGTAAGCTCTATTCAGTTAAACTTGTGAGCCTTGAGGGTTGTATGTGACAGAGGTGGTATGAGAGTCCGAGTTTAAGGGATTTAGGTATTCAAAGCATGATGCCTAGACTTAAAATATTATTTGCATATTAAGGGGTCCCAGACATAGATAACCCCATTGGAAAAAAAATATGATGGGTTAAGAGGATAGTGTGTAAGGTAAATTCGAATTACAACTGGCCAATGTAATTTTGGATTTACAGGTACATATTTGTACTTGGACACCTTATTATTTGGGATTGTGAATACGTGATTATTAATGTTGAATATCTACAGATGCCTAGTCGATCTAGAAGATCTGAAAGGATCACCCGCCCTAACCCAGACGATAGAGAGGGTTCTTCTGTTAATGCTCCGACCAGTGCTTCTGAAGGTTGAGGCAAGGGAAGATGTAGGGTAGAGGATAAGGAAGAAGTCAAGCAAGAGGTAGACCAAGTCAATATGAGATTCACCCAGATCAAGGTAAGTCTATTTCGGGGAATATTAATCAGGAACACGTGCCACAGCTGGAATATGTGACACGGGATGTTCTGGCTAAAGAAATGAGCAAGTTGAGAGAAACTCTGACGTCTATTATGGGATTACCAGCTAGAGTTGAAACCGAACGAGTTAAGGTAAATCCTCCAGTCTCAGCTACGAGCAACAGAGGGGGCGACATAAAGATGTTTTTAACTTGCAAACCCCAACATTTTCAAGAGAGGGAGAGATCCAGTGAAAGCTATGTGCTGGTTGAAGGAAATAGAATATGTATTTAATACCAGCAAATACCCAGAGGAAGACAATGTTAAATTTGCTATTTCTATGTTAAAATCTAATGCTCTATACTGGTGGGATGTAGAATCGTTGGCTAAACCCGATATTCTACGAACCATGTCTTGGACAGAATTTGTAAATCGATTTAAAGAACAATTCTGTCCCAACGCAGTTGTGAGGCAGTTGAAAGAGGATTTTCTGAAATTGAAACATGGTAACAGATCTGTACGGGAATACACTGAAAAGTTTGTTGAACATTTCCGGTTCGCCGAACATTATATCTCTTCGAAACATTACATATGGGGTTTAAAACCCTCTATCAGAGAATTTGTAATCGCAATGAGTCCTGCTACCTTTTCTAGCAGTCGACGCTGCCGAAAGTACTAAAAGTAATAAAAACATGCAGGGAGAAGAAAAGGTAGTAGAAAAGAGAAGATGGGAAGAGCCTTCGACTAGTTACCGAGCGCCGAAATATGTAAAAACAGATAACCGACCTGTCCAAAGAAATGTTGATAAATCTTACCCTCTGTTGGAAGCCATATACTCTTAATTTTCAGAAAACACAGTTAAGAAGAATATGAATGAAATAAAACAGTGTACTAAAATGATCAAACAAAATATTCAACAAATATATGAACACTAAATGACTTGAATATGTTGGATGCGTTTATTAGATGAGTAATAATGTCTCTCGATCTAAAATGTATTCTCACAAGAATTGGCTATAATTTAAGTCGGCACTTTCAGGTAGGGATGGTGATTTACCCCGACCCGGTGAGAAACCCGATTCACCCGACCCGGACGGGGACTGGGATTCCCCGCTAAAACGGGTACCGGGTCCAGGGCTGGGGATCCTCGGTAGAGGCAAACCGGGGTTGGGTCGGGGCCGGGTATTGTATCCCCCGACCCATCCCGTACCCGGTATATTGATATATTTGGACAATTGGGCTTTGGGCTTTGGTTACACTTTACTACTTTAGACTTAGACATTTGGCTTTGGGCTTTTGGACTAAACACTTAGCCAGTTAGCATGCTGTAGTGCTGTGTTGCTTCATGGCTCATGCCTGTTGGACCAACACCAACAGTCCAACACCACCAAGTCAGTCACCATTCACCAAGACACCAACTCACCAAGTCACGACTCACGACTCATCACGAGATTCTGATTCACGACATCATGATTCACGCTGTCACGCCACCGGCCACCGCCCTTGTTGCCGACTTGCTGTATCACGTATGCGTCTCACCTTCGTCGGCTCGTCCTCGTCAATCGAACCTCACCCTCGTCGGCTCGTCCTCATCAATCGACCCTCCTCAATCGACCCTACTTCCTAGTTGTCTTCTTCGAGGTCAGTCATCAACAAATAACCATCATAAAGCAAAAAGGGAATTCAATTTCTTCACAGATTCTTGTGAAAACTGGGTGGCTGTTGGGACCTTTAGAGATCACATTTTTTTAGGTGTTTCTTGAAATGGTGGTTTCTTAATTTCATTTTATAATCTTGGTTTATCATAACAACTGGTTCATAACTTCATATCGGTTTCTTTATATGAGTTTTAGCTAATTAAAGCTTAGAATCTTGGGTTGTTACTAGAATTGAGTTTTAAATGTTTCTTTAATCGATTCGCTTGATGTTTCATTAGAATGATTCGTTTGATAGGGTTTATAGTTAAGGGGTTTTGGATTTAAACGGTCTATGATTCTATTATAATGGATTTGATTTGGGGGCTTGATTTGGGTTTCAAGATTTTGACTGTAGTGTGATTTTGTTTTGATTATTTACTATTCTATTATAATGGATTATATGCATCCTAGTTTTTCACTTTTTCAGCTTTCTCCATAGTTTTGATCAGTTTCTCCACACTCTTGACCGGGGTTTGACCGGGGTTCTGACCGGGTATTGACTAGGGTCTAACCATACTTTGACCGGGGACGGGATGAACATCCCCCGTACCCGCCGGGTACCGGGGCCGGGCCCGGGGCTTATGACTATGAACCGGGGCCGGGGCCGGGGATTCCAAACCCCGCCCCATCCCCGCCCCGTTGCCATGCCTACTTTCAGGTAATTGTAACCTGAGGAGGATGTCTCCTTATATATGCCTAAGTCAAACAGACTATGCTAGAATTGTGGCTTGAAACTCTGATCGCTGAATCCGCATTCTTATCGTTGACTGCCCTTGAAAAGTGGAGCGGACTAAGTTAAGCCGCCTTGATTCTGTTTGACGCTTGCAAGAATATCTGAACTAAGCGCGCTTTCCATGGAGTTAGGAGACCAGAGGCTCTACGTATACTATGCAGAAGCTCTGCATGTACTATGCAGAAGCTCTATGTCTGGAGTGTAGCTCTGTATCAAGCACTTAAGCTTTTTGGTGCTTAAGACTTGATAGTCCACGGAATTGAGCGAGGGATCTGTATGCGAGATCCTTGACTCTTTGAGTAAGAGCTCTGTCTCTTGACCTCTTCTGCATGAGAACTCTTAGTCCAAACTGCTTCTAAAGACCAAGTCCTATGGACTAGAGTAAGAGGCTTCTTACTTACACTTTCACAAGATGGGGTCTAACACCCTCGATGTCACCAAGTTCATAAAGGTGACTATAAACCAGAACAGAGAAAGTGCTATCAGTGCAGCGAGTCGGGTCATTTGTCGATAAATTGTCCAGCACCCAAAAGATGTTTTCATTGCAATTCACCCGATCACATCCGACCAAATTGTCCGCAACTAAGAACTTCACAATTGAATATAGGAGGAATACCCCAAGTACTCGTGGAAGACCGAATGTACCGAGGGGAAGACAAGGAGGGGCGCGGGGCCGATCTTTTCAGATGACGAAAAGTGAGGCTGAAACAAAGCAGGCGTAGTAACATGTAGTTGTTGATCCTCTCTCTTAGTGATTTGATGATAATCCCTTTTCACCTATACGTTGTATTTATGTTTCTGTCTTTTCAGTTCCAGCAATCATCACTGAGCCTGTTCAGTGATCGCTGAAGAACTTGTATTGTAATTCAATCAGAGACAATGATACTTCAAGAAGACAAGACTAACACCAAAGAACCTTCAGCCAAAGTCGAAGACTGAAACTGAAGACTAGAGACTGGCGAGTACGTGATTTGAATCGGTACTTAGTGATTACAAGCCTATCTACATATGTGTGAAGACTGCTCAAGCCTCAGCGAATACTGAAGAGACCTCCGGGTTATTCTAGCATTCAGCGATCAAAGGAAGCTTGCCAAGCACGATTATTATTGTCTTGTCCTTATGCACACAAAAGACAAACTCATACCCTTTCTAAATGTTAGTACGGTACGGAGCCGACTAGTCGACTCTTTTGCCCACCAACTTTAGGTAAGGATGTCTTGTTAGGACTGAAATTCTGTGTAAAATTGTATTCGTCTTTAAAGTTAATTTTGTCTATAATTGTATATGTAAATAAAGTTTGACTAGATTAGAAGATTTTGACTTTCTCTCTCTACTTGTTCTTCATGTTCTTGAACATTTTATGAAGATTGCCATGGATGCTTTGAAGATTACTTGAAAATTGATTGTTAGGGACTATCAATTGGTATCACAGTAAGAATTGCAAGAAATCACGAAGAAGAAATCAGAGTTTTTGAAGATTTTTCGAAGATAATTTTTCTGGAATTTTTTTTTGTTCTTCGTGTTCTTATTTTTTTCTTAAGTTTGATCTGAAAATGGTAATTTTTTTGTGTTAAAATTTGGATCAAATTGATCGTAATCGAATTTTGAATATTTGTTATATACAAAGTTTTGTAATTTGATCTTTGCATTTCAAGTTCTAATCAGTTTTAGTGTTTTTTTTAAAGTTTTTTGTGTTCTTGAAATTTTTTTAAAACAATGTACATTCTTAGTTTATCAGTTGAAGAACAGAATTCGACATCTGAAAGAGAACTACAAATAACTCCCTGGAACTTGAGCAACAACTTTGTTTGGTGTACAAATCAGGATAGAGGAAATATTGAGCGCTTGGAGATTACTGTTGTTGGTGATTCATCTGGTCGCCTTATTGTTGCTTGTTGATTTTTTTGATGAGTCGCTTCTGTTCTAAATTCCTCAAGTTCAATCTTCTGACTCTAGATCAGATATGTTTCAAATCTTTTTCCGCAACTGAAGCAACAACAGGATAAGGATCTGGAGCCTCATAATGTTTCTGAGCTTGCCAAAGCCAAAATGGACCATCGACAGTTCAGCAATTGAGGTTGCTTGGCTGGATGATCAGATGTTAGGGGTGCTAACCAAAGCTGGAAATTAACTGCACTCAAGATAATGTGAACAAGAGAGGCTTCTTGGTACATGAGTTGCAACAAGGGGTGTTTCTGAGCAGATATCTAATTTAAATAGATCAAATGAAATTGATGCACTTGGTAGATTGAATCTTTTTGGAGGTCAACATCAGACACACAGTCAGCACCCAGGTTTGCTTTAACGAGTACAACAGCAGCAGTCTGGATTCAGTGGTAATCTTCTAGAGAATTGGTTAGCGGAGGACAAGTTGGAATGCAGTGAGGAACTTTGAGACCTTGTGAAGACAGTGGACAATGATCTTGCATTGAAGATTTACATCAAAGTTGTGGCAGCTTGTGCAAATCCTGTTCTTATTACCAGAGTCGTCTTTGGTGAAGCTAAATTCCCTGCCATCAAAGGAAATTCCCAAGTGAAATAGATTTGCATATTTTTGTTGCTCTAATCTAGATTCACTGTTTTTTATTAATTTTTGACAGTTTTTCGTCGTTTTTCTAATATTTCATTGGTTTTTGTGTTTTCTGTTTGTTTTTTTTGAGCTTAACTGCTTTTTGATTTCTTTTAGCTGATTTCATCGCATTTGATCCTAAATCAATTTATTTGAAAATGACAGTTTCATTTGAGAGAGAAGATAAAGAATTGAGAGAGAGAATTGCTGAATTGGAAAAGAGAGCAGAGGACTATAAAGAAAAATATTTTAATATGTTCGATAAACAAAAAGGTTTTATCTGATAAGACTAGTGAGTTTGAGAGAACTTTGGACGAAGTAAAGAAAGAATGTGAAGAAGATTTGAAGACTTGGATTGATGCTAATAAGAAGTTATTCAACAAACTTCAAGATCTGCAAAAAGTGAGGAATTCTTCTGAGAAAGTTAATGCAGAGACTGAGAACTTAACTGCAAAACTTAATAAATCTGAGAGTGATTTGTATGAGTTAAGGAATGAATTTGAAAAGGAGAAGAAAATAGTTTCTGAAAGAGAGAAAAAGTTTGATGCTGAATGCCTATCTTATGAGAATAAGATAAACTCTCTCGAGCTGAACGCAAAAATGCTGTTAAAGCAAATCTCGAATTTTGAGCAGCTGATCATCTTGGAATGTGCCAAGAATGATAAAGAAAAGAAAGACATCATAGAAGAGTGTCAGAGCCAAACTCAGAAATTATCTGACAGCATTGCTCTAAAGAAGAAGGCTTTAGATGAAAAAAAGAAGCAATTTGCTCTTGAAAAGAGAAATACTACAAAGAAACATACTGCTATTGCTAAAGAGCTTGCTGAAAAGAAAAAAATGGCTTGACATCGCTTTTGAGAATGAGAAGAGCAGCTCAGATAAAGTGAGAAGAGAGTTTATAAATCAGAAGAAGAAGTTTGAAATTCTTAAGAATGAGTTAGAAGATAAACTCCTAGACACTACAAAGAAATTGTCTGATCTGAAAACAGACCTTGAAACTGAGCTGAATATGAGAACATAACTTAAAAATAAATTTGATTTAGTTACTGTTGAAAGAGACCAGCTTTTACAGAAAGTCAAAGACTTTTCTTGTGCTCAAAGCTCAATTAGTTCTTCTTCTCAGTGTAAAACTAGCTTATATGACTGTTCCAAATCGAACAGTTATTCAAGCAGCCCTAAATCAACTGTTTCTAAGAACTATTTTCGTTCTTCTAATCAGTATTATCAAGGATATGTTATCGGATCACCCAATAATTCTTCTAAGATTAAAAGCATTTGGGTTAATAAATCTGAATCTGTTTCATCATGTACTCCTGTTGTTACTAATCATCTTCCTTGTTTTGTAAGGTCTACTATTAATTTGATTCATCTTAGCAAGAGAAGAATCATGTGCTTCACATGCAAATCAACAGATTTTGTAAACAATAAGACATCCAACAGATGGAGTACAGACAACAGATATCAGAAGGTCTGGAAAAGTAAGAACAGGTATGATTATAATAAGTGGTATGGATCATATTATGTATATAATCATCCTGTTAATAGTGCTAAAAAGAAAACATCGACTAGAAATAAATTGTTGGGACTTCCGCCTCATCGTTCCCTCGAGCTGGTCAAATCYGCGATTCTTAAACCCAACGCTCCAGTAGCAATGCAGGAGCATCCCACATCGGTGAGGCTAGGGGGATTCGTCTTCCTTATAAGGAAGGGGGRATCTTACTCCTACCAGTGACGTGTTTTAAATCCGTGAGGGGTTGTTGCCGGGAGGGGCAGCCCAAAGCGGACAATATCATGTGGGCGGTTCCCTAGTATC
>NW_020200603.1:152730-161292 GCF_001531365.2 Cynara cardunculus var. scolymus
AGCCGGTCAAATCCCTGATTCTTAAACCCAACGCTCCTGTAGCAATGCAGGAGCATCCCACATCGGTGAGGCTAGGGGGATTCGTCTTCCTTATAAGGAAGGGGGGGGATCTTATTCCTACCAGTGACGCGTTTTAAAGCCGTGAGGGGTTGTTGCCGAGAGGGGCAGGCCAAAGCGGACAATATCATGTGGGCGGTTCCCTAGTATCGGTCCAACATAAATGGTTTGGATGTTACAACATACCCCAACCCGATACTAACAAAATAGGACCCAAATTCATTTGGGTACCAAAATCTATTTGATCTGATTTTGCAGGTGTGTCAATTTTGTGCTGATCAGAATATCATATCAGTGGTACACTAATGCAGTGGGAGTTGTAATATGGTCCAAACAAGGCTTTTGAACAAGCATATGGAATGTCAAAACCGACAAACCTACCTATGAGGACAACCATATCTGAGTGAGTTTTTTATACAAAAGGGTTTGTGTGCTGAGACTAAAATGAAAATGAGAGGGGTAGTTGTTGTGAGATAAAAGAATTGATGAGAGTTGTGTCATGATCAAAAGAATAAACAAGATCCTGTTCCAAACTTTAAATTTCCGGGCATACCACAAAATCTATTAGTTCTCAATTTTTTCGATACTAATATTGAAAAAGGTAAAGCCCAGACCAATTCTTGTCACAATCCCACCAGCTACTCATTTATCTCTCAACAGATAAGTGTTTCAATACCACTTGGGGCACGCAGCTCATCATCTATAAATTTCTCATTTGGAGAAAGTTGATATTGAATCAGAAGGATATATGTCTCCACCTTCAAGTTGTTTTGATCACAAATTGAGTTGTGTAGTCCACACGGTTTATCTTTTTGAGCCTAAACAGAAGCATACGTTGCTTTATCTTTCTACACTACACAAATTGCATTTTATTTGTTAATTTGCCAAAACATTCATAGATATGTTATTTTTAAGCTATCGATGATTGAATGGAAAACCTGGTGAGATGAGCATCAAAAAGTCTCATATATACAGTACATCCATTGTACTTAGTATATCTATTATACTCACAGGCCATTCCTTTTATAAGATTGAAAACAATTTCATACGTTCAAATTGGTTGTTATCTTCCCATTTCCTTAATCTGAAAAGATTAAACAAGTGGATTTGAAAAGATCTACTTACAATTTCATGAATTGACGGCTTTMGCGRAAAATTTYATKCATTCTTGTGTATGATGTAATGATTCTCATTTCATCATAAGGGAGAGTATGTAATAATAAATGAAATGTCCAATTTTGAATATTATAAGGGGAATTTGTTGTAAAGATCAAGGGAAAGTAACTTCAATATGGCAAAAGACTCAAAAGGAGTGCGACTGGAGATGATTACAGAAAATTATTCCGATGCTACAATGTGTGAGAGTTGCTGGATGTGAAGATCAATTTTACAACAGTTTGCAGATGAAATTGCCTTTGAAGAGAGAGTTTGTTAAAGTTAAATTCTGAAGTTTGTTATTGTTTATGTTCTACATTGTCAAAAGAGAATATCATCGCGGTTCTACATTCGAGGGGAGAATGTTATAAGATCTTTCTCAAACAAATGATTGTCTGAAGATTTCGAGTTGAAGATTGTTTTGAAAAAAACATAGTGTGCTTAAAGCATCAAAGTTCAAACGAGACTCAAAGCGCGCAAATTCTTTCAAGTCTGAATACAAAGGCGGAGAATGTTGGGATTGAAATTCTGTAAAAAATTGTATTCGTCTTGAAAGTTAATTTTGTCGATAATTGTATTAAAGTCATTGTGTTTGACTTTTTATAGATAGTTTGACTTTGACTTTGTCTTTATGTTTGACCCTATATAAAAGGTTAATTCCTTGTATTTTGAGTATGAGCTCATTTTCAATATTTAGTATACGTAAATAAAGTTTGACTAGATTAGAAGATTTTGACTTTCTCTCTCTACTTGTTCTTCATGTTCTTGAACATTTTATGAAGATTGCCATGGATGCTTTGAAGATTAATTGAAGATTGATTGTTAGGGACTATCATGTCTGCTCATGAATAGTCCTTTTTGTACTATTCACTGTAGCAAAGGACAAGCCTTCCTCTTAAGGCTTGACACACACGCTAACCCTATCATATTGCATTAAACGAGCATTTAATGCAATGAGTATAAATAGAAGTGTTTCTTCTCCATGCAGAGTACGCGGAACTCACTCTCAAAACATAATTCTTACTTAGAGCATTCTCAAGCTTAAGTAAAAGAACTTTTCTTTACAACATTTCTTTTCTCATTTGCTAAGAATCTGTGTGTAACCAAAGATTGTTTAGATAGGTTTTCTTACCTTATCTTTCCACAAACAGTCTTGTAAAATTTGTATTGATCTTCTCAATCAATATATTTTTTAAATTTGAAAATATTGTGTTTGTATTCATCCCCCCCTTCTACAAACTCTTTTACTTATCTTGTAGACCCTCAAGGGACCAACAACTGGTATCAGAGCAGTGTTCTATCTTTTCTAAGTTGTTTTATTTTACTGCATTATTTTATCTTCTTCTCTAGATAAATTTACTGCTTTTAAATGGCTTTGCAAATTACAAACACACACACATACACAAGACAATGGCTCTCTTGCCAAACCTCCGCGGTTCGTCCGTGACAACTTTAGTCTATGGAAGAATCGGATGTCCCTCTTTCTTGAAGGTGTGGATCCTGAAATTCCACATTACATAGAAAATGGACCATATGTACCATTTGCTATTTCTCCGGCTGTTCCAGAAACAACTACGACTACCGCCATTCCTGAATGGCAGATTCCAAAGCTCCCTCATAAGTGGAGTGATGAAGACAAAAAGAAAATAGCTATAGACACTTGCGCTAGGTCTATAATAGCTATGTCTCTTCATGACAAGATGCATCACTCTATGATGAAGCTCAAGACTTCTAAATCCATATGGGACACAGTTTGTGTTCAATATGAAGGAACCACTCAGGTTCAAGAAACTAGAAAGATCAATTTAGTAAGGTAGTATGAAAGCTTTCTCTGTGGAAAGACCGAAACGCTGTCTGAAGTACATCAACATTTTAATTGTCACCTTATTAATCTAAGGGATATAGGTAGGGAATATTCCAACTATGAAACTTTAACTAAGTTTATGGAATGTCTTCCTGAGTCTTGGGATACCTTTTCCATGTGTCTCAAGATGTCCAGTGACATGTCCTCTCTTTCTCTCTCTACTCCCTACGAGATTCTACTTAACCATGAGCAATCTCGTCAACTGAAGAGGAATTTAGTCAAAGATTCTAGAGAGATGAAAAGCCTTCCTTTAGCTTTGATCTCTGAAGCTACTTCAACTGAAACCCCTTCTACTTCTTTTACTTCTTCTTTTCCTCCTGTTGTTATTACAGAGATAGACTCTTCTATTTCTGAGGATATTCCAGAATCTGATCTAGCAGATTTTGATGAATCCCTATCCCTCTTGACTAAATCTTTCAGGAGGTTCGCCAGCAAAAGCAACTACCACATATCTCCTTTGCTGACCATTAAGGAAAAGCCAAAGTCTGAAAGAATAGAGAAGGCCTTAGCAGTCTGCTACAATTGTCACCGCCCTGGACATTTTGCAGGTGAATGCATATCGAAGAAAGTTGCGACGCCATCTTCCAAAACCCGTCCTCCTTCAGGACCATGAATGAAAAGTACTTAAAACTGAAGGAGAAGTATAGGAAGGTGAAGAACAACCAGCGAAAGGCAAAAGGTCTTATTGCTGAAGAGCATGATTGGGCTGATTCATCCGATGAATCATCTTCTGACGAGGAAGATACAACCTATCTTTGCTTGATGGCCAAAGATGCAAATGAAGAGTCTTCAGGAGCATCTACTTCTTCTGAGCCATCTACCTCTTCTATTACTCAAGTATGTTTCCTGAATGAACCCTCTTCTTCTTCTAGCCTATCCGCACTAGATACGTTGACGGTTGATCTTTACAATGCCCTCAATGACAAATCTAAAGCATAAATGATTAATGTTGATCTTCATGAACAATTGAAGATTTGCCATTCTAAGATCAAAGAGCTGACCTTTGTCGATCATGGAAAATCTTAAGAATTAGGTCATTGTAAACCAAGTCATCACCGTTGAATGCAAAAAGGCTATCGCTGAGCGTGAGCGAGCAATAGCTAAACTTAAGGCTGATAAAGCTACCATTGAAGGGTGATGCAAAGCTTCTCTCAAAGCCTCTGAGATCATCAACGCTCAGATCCCCGCCAAGATAACGACTGGTCTAGGATTCTCCTATGATCAGGAAGAATGTGTTACAGACACGTCCATGCTCAAGTTTGGCACCTTCGTCTCTTCTATTCCTAACACTTCTTCCTATCAGTCTTCTTTTACTAAGAGTCGTCTTGAAGGAACTCCTTCGAGTTCTGGTTGCAAAAACAAAGGTAAATACATTGTCACAGAACCTCTTTCTAAGAAGTCTAACAAGTCCAATAGATCAAGGTCTATTCCTTCAGCTTGTAAAGCTTTCTTCTTCTTCTTCTTCTTCTTCTTCTTCTTCTTCTTCTTCTTCTTCTTCTTCTTCTTCAAGGACTATGAAATCTGAACCCTCTCAGAAATTCAAGTCTCAGCTCAAGGTAAACTTTTCACCTAAGGAATCCAAAGCCTCAAAGGTTCCTCCAAGAACCAATGAGAAGGGAATCCTTGGAGCTGGTCCCTCTTCTAATCTGATACTTCCTAGCCCTAAAGCTATCTTCAGCTTTAGGAAGTGCAAACACTGTGGTGAGAAAACACATATTGTCTTTCAAGAGGATTAACGGTATGTCAAGCCCTGGTAAGGTTCTTCGCTTTGCATCCAGAAACAATGGTATCTCCAATCATAGCCATCTTTTTTTTAGAAAAAGGCCGAAAATAGGTTTTTAATCAATTTTTCCTTGTTTTTTTATTGAGACATTGGGGAATAGGCTAAACCCCTCTTAATGTCTTTTTGAGCAAAAGATTACAATAAAGATTACAATATTTGTTCCCTTCATTTATCCGTTCTATTTCGCGGCTGGGTATTGACCGGGCCAGGCCCAAAARGCACTTCGAACAAAATAAAAGCAACAAATTATAGGACCTGGATGAGGCTTTGTAAAAAATAAGAATTGGGTTGCGCCATATATATGGCGCAACCCAATTCAATTCACTCCATAATCTGATAGATCTTTTGAAGAACTGATTAATCGGACGAGAATAAAGATAGAGTCCCGTTCTACATGTCAATATCGGCAACAATGAAATTTATAGTTAGAGGAAAATCCGTCAATTTCAAAAATCGTGAGGGTTCAAGTCCCTCTATCCCCAAAAAAAGCATTTGACTCCCTAATTATTTCTCGTATCCTTTTTATTTATTTTATCGTTTTTTCCTACCCAATTCTTATTTTTTTTGTATAGAAATACCTAAAAATATTTTTTAGATTTTAATTATATATGACGAGAAGCCTCCAAATTTGGATATAATCTACATGTTTTTCTTTTCTGTTTTTGTTGATTTTCTATTACGATAAATTGATGAAATGGCTCGGTGGTATGTTAACGAATTGGTCCATTTTTTGAATTTTTATGTAGGGTATCATACCAGGCACGAGGAGCCTGTTTTAAACCATAAAGAGCTTTATTCATCCTGTAGACATGGTTTGGATACTTAAGGTCGAGAAACCCTGGAGGTTGTTCAACATAAACTTCCTCTTGAAGTTTCCCATTTAGGAAAGCACTCTTTACATCCATTTGGTAGACTTTGAAGTCTCTATGGGTAGCAAAGGCTAGAAAGAGTCGAATTGTTTCGAGTCTAGCCACTGGTGCGAAGGTCTCATCATAGTCGATCCCTTCTTCTTGTATATAACCCTGAGCAACAAGTCGAGCCTTGTTACGGGTAACCACACTATCTTCATCCAACTTATTGTGATAAACCCATTTGGTGCCTATCACTGATTTGTCAGATGGACGTGGGACAAGGTACCAGACTTTGTTCCTATCAAACTCAATGAGCTCCTCTTGCATGGCAAGGACCCAACTAGGGTCAAAGATAGCATCATTGATTTTATTGGGTTCAACTAAAGAAAGAAAGTTGACAAAGAGACATATAATACCTAGACCACGACGAGTCTTGATACCTGCACTGGATCACCAAGAATTTGATGATGTTAATGGTCTTTTGTCCATCGCTGAGCCGGTAGAGGAATTTCATCTGAGTAGGTGAGTTCAGGAATAGAAAATAAGGCTTCAGCTGTAGTATCTTCAGCAATAGGAACCATCGCCAAAGGAGCCTCAGATTCAACGACTGAAATATGTTTAGATACTGACGACATTTCATTCACTGATTGATCAGTGTTTGAAGTAGAAGAAGGAACACAGCTAATGGGCACGGAAGTGATCTCTGTAGAAGATGCGTTGGAGTGATTAGCTGTAACTGGAATGATAAGTGGATCATCTTCAGCTTCAGGGCATTTAGTTATGAGAGGAGCACTGTAGAAAGCTTCAGGTTATCCATAGTGAGAGAACATCCAGTTTTCTAGTTCATCCTCATCATTTAAGATGGGTTTTGAATTAGCTGATTGAGATTTGTCAAAGGTGACATGAATCGATTCTTCTATCGTCTGTCTTCGTTTGTTGAATACTCTAAAGGCTTTGGATACTGAAGAATATCCAAGAAAGATTCCTTCATCAGCTTTGGGATTGAACTTTCCACGTTGGTCGCGATTGTTGAGAATGTAACAAGTACAACCAAATATATGAAGAAAATTTATAGAAGACTTTCTTCCATGAAAAAGTTCATAGGCTGTCTTCTTGAATCTTTTCACGATCAGCGATCGATTTTGAGTGAAACAAACGATGTCAGCCTAGAATTGAGTAGGGAGATGGGATTCGCTTAGCATTGATCGAGCAGCCTCAATGATTGTTCGATTTCTCCTTTCAGCGACCCCATTTTGCTGAGGAGTGCTCATTGAAGAAAAGTTGTAAGAGATTTCCTTGTTCTCAAAGAAGTTATCCATAGTACTGTTTTTGAATTCAGTGCCATGGTCACTTCTAATAGATTGTACCTTAATGTTGTTGAGTACTTTTATTTCCTTGATGAACGAAATGATTTCTTCAGGTGCTTCATCTTCGGATCTGAGAAAGAATACCTAAGTGTACCTGGCATACTCATCAACAGTGACAAGTATAAACTTCTTTCCAGCTATGGATTGCACGTTGACTGGACCAAAGAGATCCATATGCAATAGCTGAAGAGGTGAAGTCACTGAAGAGATTTATTTAGACTTAAAGCTAGCTCTTGTGTGTTTTTATTTTTCACATGCTGAGCAAAGAGATTCCTTTGCAAAAGAATGTTGAGGAAGACCAGTGACAAGATCATTTCTTGACAGCTCGCTATGTGTCTTGAAGTTGAGATAAGAAAGTCGTTTGTGCCATAGCCAGTAAATGTCTAACGAGGATTTAGAGAAGAAGCAGTTGTTCTCAGTGAGAGAGGAATTCATATTGATGATATATACATTCTCTAGGCGAGAACCGGTTAAGGCAACCTTATCATCTTTGTCAAGAATGTGACATGAATTTTTCGAGAATTTTACTGTGTAGTCTTTATCACACAGCTGACTGATGCTAAGAAGATTGTGCTTCAGTCCTTCAACATATGCAACGCGTTTGAACGTTGTTACACCATTGGTTAATATACCAAAACCTTTAGTATATCCTTTTCCGTTTCCACCAAAGGTTATGGAAGGTCCTCTTTCTTCCTTGAAATGAGTTAGCAAGGATTTGTCTCCAGTCATGTCTTGAACATCCGCTATCAAGATACCATATACCTTTGACATCTTACACAAGGAAACAATTTAAGAATGTTATTGGTACCCAGCTATTGGGGTCCAACGTTGTTAGAGGCATCATCCACTAGTGCTGAGGAGTCAGTATCAGCAGATGGCATCACTAAACCTGAAGAGGTTTGAGTGGAAAGAGGAACATCCTCTGACACTACTAAAGTAGTTTCAGTGGAAGTCTTCACTGAACCTGAAGAGGAGGCTTCAGTGGTGGGAAGTATAATGTCTAATGCTGAAGACTTGTCAGCAGGAGTTGTCTTCGCTGAGCCTGAAGAAGAGGCTCCAGCGGTTTGCTTCACTTTGGTTGCTATTGTAGCCTTAGTGGATGATTTTGCGTTGGTTGATTTCTCAGCCTTGGCTACTTTCTTTCCATTAGCTAGTGAACCAGCCTTGGTGGCAGAAGGACACTTGCTGGCAATATGTGTTTGAGGAATACACAAAGGTCATTCGACGAAAAATCATACAAACACTTTTTGACAAGCCTTTGCTGCAACAGGTCGTGTTAACCAAAGAATTAGCTTTGTATCAATGAAATATCAGCATCCATACATAACGAATTGATGTGGTATATTCATATGACTTTCTGGATTATCGTTCAAGTGTGCGGCTCAAGCGTTCAATGGTCCGCAGTCAAATGCTAGAAAATGGTTTCATTCGTCTCCTTTATGGAAAATGAATAAATTGTTAGTGTAGACAACGATACCCTTCTTG
>NW_020200603.1:162967-182223 GCF_001531365.2 Cynara cardunculus var. scolymus
CCGCTTGGAAGAATTCTTTATGGAAGAAGAACAACTTTTTTCCTTAAAAAAGTTTGTGACGCTGAACTGGACTTCCGATAATAAAATCGGCGAGGGATGAACAAAAATCTAGAGCTCTAATTCAAAATTCTCTCAATTCATCCCCTCATGAGGAATTGCCAATGATAGAACTGAAATATAAATTGAAAGAGTAAATATTCGCCCGCGAAAACTTTATTTTCTTGGATTGCTAAAATCAAAAGACTGAATGGAATTGGACTAGAAAAAAGATCCCGGAACTAGTAGGATGGAGTAGATAATTTCCTTGTTAAATAAGCAACAAGATTCTGTTTCAAGGCCTAATATTGGATAAAACAGAAACATAGATGCACTCCTATGAACGTAGAAAATTTACCGTATTAGTCAATTCGACTTGTAACAGTTCTTTACATGGGGGGTTGGAATCTTGCAATTTCGTACCAACAACTACTATATGAGGAATGTTTTTATGCAGTGCTAACAATTTAATAACTATCTTTGTAGCTCAAGAATGTTTCTGTTTATGCGTTTTTTTTTTTCTTTATTCTTTTTTTTAGAATTGAGAATATATAGATGTGTCAAAGAAATAGAATTGGGTCCAAATAGATTAGAATTTTTTTTTTTTAAAAATGCAAGCACGGCTTGGGGAGGGATTTTTACTTATTTAACAATTTTTTAAATCAAAAATGAATCTTTGTGAACAACTCCAACCTAACCCAACCCCAATCAAATTTAATAGTAATTTACGTCCTGTCCAATTTCTAATGAATCGAGATAACCGTTTGTTCCAGTATCCGTTTGCAACTCCTTTGAAAATATTACCCGTGTGTACATTCCCATAATGATGGTGTTTTTCCAAAATAAAACTTTGTTTTTCTTAATTAATTTAGGGGATTTTATCCCCTTTTTTAGCGAATGCTGAATCAGTCTTTTTCATGGCTCGATAGATAATCACAAACTGTTGAGAACAGTTCTAGATCTGGTCCAGCAATTTGGATTGGCCTTGGTTTGTTTAGAAAATATGGAACTCAAACGCGGATTTATATTTTGTTGTAGGTTCATTAATCAGGGTTTGACAGAATAACTTTCTAAGTCTTTTCCCGGATGAAATGCCAATTGGATTCATGGAACAGGAGAACGATTTCCCATTCCTTAGCCGGAAAGATATGTGGCCATGAAAGGCGAAGGTTAGCATGATATTAGGGAATCTCATTGCTATTACTCAAACAAGCATCTTTCTAGTTGTTTTGAAACAATTAGGATATTCTCTATATTGATGTTATATGCAAGCAACCAGATGATAATTGCGGAATTTACCCCCTGCAAATTTTTATACAAATTGAAATGATTGAAGTTTTTCTATTTGGAATCGAGTTAGGTCTAATTTTTACGTCGGTATTATGCGGTATTTGTGCACATGATAAAGTTTGAAAAACTTCAACTAATCGGTAGTGATAGTCAAGGCTGTGTAATTAATACTTGGGCTGATATCATTAACCGTGCTAACGACCCGAATCGAAATGCATACATTTGTCCAAAATCATTTTTTGAAAAAGGAAAATGAAAAAATGGGCAGATCGCTTAGCCCCATTCATCTTCGCGCTCGAAGTTGATAGAATATTCCATCTTTGCTCCAGAATTTTCCGCAGACCTCTTTGAGATAAATAGTGAACAAAAATCTAGAGCTCTAATTCAAAATTCTCTCGATTCATCCCCTCATGGACTACTACATTGAAGTATCCATGCTCCGTTTAAAAAAAAACCAAGGTCAGCAACCGTTGACGTTTTCCCAGAATTGACCCATTTTAACAAATGAATTAATTAAGTCCAAGATTTGAACCGAGGGCTTACGCCTTCCGATGGCATTACTCTACCATTGAGTTAAAAGGGCTTGGTTGAATGAATCCCCACAGGGGCAGAGAACCCGTCGCTGTCTCGGCTGTGCTATCAGAGGCTCTGGTCTTCCTTTACATTGATATTTTTATTTTCAAGGGAATGTTGGGGTGAACCAGAAAAGTTTGGGGTCTTTTTCATAGGAATACCATTTGTTTAAATCTTTATTTTGAGACATATGGGATAATGGATGATTCCATCGGTTATAATCGAAAAAAAGGTCATAAGAAATTTTTTGATTCCAGACAATACAATATTTGTAAAACCAAATCAGTTGACAAACTGGGAGGATATGTAAAAGATATTCTTAGTGAAATGAAGTCTCTATCGCTCTACTTAAAAATCAAAGAAATGATACCTTGGGACGGATGTAAAGCCAAACAAATAGCTTCTGCTCCAAGAACAAATGATTGTGTCGGTTGTAAGAGATGTGAATCCGCCTGCCCAATGGATTTCTTGAGTGTTCGAGTTTATTTATGGCATCTTTTTTAGAGGAGAACTTTTTACAATATAGATTGATCCTAAATCTGATTCAAGGCTTGGGACCATGTCTTCTTAGGACTATTGATGATTTCTGAATTTATTCATAAGTAATTCGCGAGATCATGCACCCTTTTTTCATAGGTATAACTTTCCTAGTTATAACAGAAAAAGTACAGCTGGTTGGATCCAGCCTATTCTTGAAATAAACAACTCGCACACACTCCCTTTCCAAAAAAGATCAAGAGCCAAGAAATAAATTCTAGAAATAAAAAAGAATGTTCATAAATTCAAATGAAGTTGAAATCTGAAGAAATATTTGATTCAAGGATTAAGTTATTACTCAACAAAGAATAATTTAAATTATAAATTTTCATTTTTAGCTCTTCATTATTTATTAGATTATTTAGTGATCAATAATTTGAATTATTAAAAGATAAGATGAATTCAGAAGCACTTTTTTATAAACATAGTAGATAGAATTCCAGTGAGACTTCACATTTGGAATTGCACAAAAAAGAHTATTTATCTCAGAGAGGTCTGCGGAAAATTCTGGGAAAACGTCAACGGTTGCTGACTTATTTATCAAAAAAAAATAGAGCGYGTTATAAAGAATTAATAGGACAGTTGGATATTCGAGAGAGAAAAACTTGGTACTTCCTGGCGAGCTCTAATATGATCAGATTTATAAGTAAGCATCTCTTGTAAAATATAAGCATCGCCAAACCCCTCTAAAGCCCAAACCTCCATTTCTCCTACCCATTGTCCCCCTTTCTTGGCCCTTCCTTTAAGGGATTGTTGTGTAGGACGTGAATAATGCCCGCTGGAACGCCCATGGATTTTATCATCAACTTGATGAATTAATTTCAAGAGAACCTGAGGTTAAGTAATCTTTCTGCAACTGTGATCTATGTCCCATCTTATCTGGATCACAACCTTTATTTGCATTTCCATTCTATCCAGCGATGGAACAAAAAATGATAAATTTGACTAAATCGGATGAAAAAAGAAAAAAATTCCCGATCCAAAAAAATAAAGAAATGTAAAAAATGCCAGATTGTCCACCACTTTTTATATTATATTTATAGTATACGTAATTATTATAAGATAATATAATTATAATAATAAATAAAATAGGTAATAACTGTATTCTACCTTTTCATTGGGATTGGTTTTTGTTTGTATATCTTTATTCTATATTCTATCGAACTCTCATTTTGTAGCTGCTGCGCAGCTCCTTATTTACGTAGGAGCCATATAAAAGACACTTAATGACTACTGCTGATTCAACACACTGTCACTGTACCATCCGAATAGATACTGTTATTGTGTCTCGAACCATAATAAAAATAAGAATTGGGTTGTGCCATATATATGATAGAGTCCCATCGAAATTCACTATGAATCTTTGGGGACCTATTATGAAATACAGAAAAAGCGTCCTTTTCTTCCCCAATTTTCCACCAAAAGATTCAAGGGGTTCCGTTCCATATTTCATCCTTATTTTTCTGTCAAAAATAAAAATATTTCAAAAAAAGAATATAATTATAATAAAAAAAATTATAATTATTCATATTCATTATTTAAATTCTTCTGGGCATTCATCGAAAGGAGATATGTGCTTCGAATTTGACCAATTGAGATATAGGGAAACAATATTTTTGATCATTTATTCATTTGAATTTTTCGCTTGGCTAAAAAAGGGGATAAAATCCCCAATAAGTAGTTCAAATTATTTTATCGATATGAGTGTTCTATTGGGAAAGTATACAGCAAAGACAGTTCTTTTCTATTATATTAGTATTTTCTATTTAATTCATATTAGATTAGTCTTAGTTAATGATCCCGGCTTAGTGAGTCCTTTCTTCCGTGATGAATTGTTGGCGCCAATCCTACATTTTGTCTGTGTTTCAAACATAAATCTTAAGTTTGGATTAAAAATCCAGTTTATTGTAGTTTTATCTCTTCTCCCACCTTAAGAAGAATAAAACATAAACATCTCGTCTATCATTATAATTTTCTCAATCCAACAGTAGTTATTAATATTGACATAATAGAAGTTGGAAGAGATGTAGCGCAACTTGGTAGCGCGTTTGTTTTGGGTAACACAAACATTGGTGAGAATCCAATGACTCGAAAACCTAAGGGTTCCTTCGCAAGGTTCATCCACGGAGGGTGAGTCAGGGCCTAAGATCAAAGACTATATTAGTAACAAGTAAATCCTTTGTGTGTGTTTATAAAAGGTCTCTAAAAATTTTGGTTCTAAACACCGTTTTTTTAATGATTCAATTTTCTTTGGAAGACAAAGAAGTATGATAAAGATGAGTCGCGGAAGCAAAGATGGAATATTCTATCAACTTCACTATTTTAGTTATTTTCATTTTTCAATTACAATGGATGGACGTGGGAGTAAATTGAATCAAAAAATGATAGATGATATCCCGGTATACGGTCTCCTTCTTAACCTGAGAAAAGTAAGAAAAATTGTTCTATCCTGTATTAAAAGGAAAGAAATGGATCTGGATAGAATGTTTGAGCGTTTGGATCTTACATAATTAATAGAAAAAAGAGTATTAATTATGGAACGTGCCCGTCTATCTGTAAAAATGACCTTTACATTTTCCCTTTCACTCGTAGTATGGGGAAGAAGTGGACTTTAGAAGCACTCCTAATTTAGTTGAGGAATGAAACGGTATCAATTGTTTTATAGATCGTTCTGCAACACATTTTTTTTATTTGAATTGAAATAATTTTCAAATAAAAATATCTTCATTTCGAAATTCAATTGGATTCTAGTGGAGAAATGTATTCTATAAAGAAAATTTCAAGAAACTTATTTTCTTCCAAGTGGCAATTTGGAGTAATCCAAAATATGGCTATATAAGAAATCCGTGATTGAAAAATTTTCAGACGTTTCCCCCGACTTTGTCCGTGTCAACAAACAATTCGAAATTGGATTGTTGCGAGTGGAACAAATGGGGCGCACTTTGGAAGAAGCGATCTGTTACCGAGCCGTCGAAATTCTTAATGATAGTTGGTTGTATTCACCTATTTTTGCAATAATAGCTTGGTCTACGGCGGGCTGACTAAAATATGTCTATGGCTAACTAATTGGCGAGCTCCAGGAATAGTCGGATAGCTTAGAGCTATGCCAAGGTTTCAAATGAAAAGGATATAGGATTTTTATCTGAAAACCTTCTTTTAACCAATAATTAGGAAAAAAAAATTCTGTAGAATTGAATACCATCCAAGCTGCATCTTAAATAAATTTCTCTATTCCAATCTTGGAAATCCTCATACCATTCCRGAGATTGCCCTAATAAAATACGGCCAATATTCTTAGCTATTATTAATAAGGGTAATTTAATATATTTTCTAAAAATTGCATACATTACGTCCAGTCGCTTGTCGTGGATTTTCATAACCCTGGTGTGCAAAAATGGGAATGCCAACAGGCGTCTATTATTGAATTCACCTGACCCGACAGTACCCGTTTGGGGAACGTCCATTGCCAAAGTCATACAAAAATAGGCGAAAAATTCGAACGAATAAATAATCAAAAATATTGTTTCCCTATATCTCAATTGGTCGCCGGGGTCTTGCTAAGATTTTTTCAATATGAAACAAAAAATAAATTTTCTCAATGAATCCAAAATAGCCTTATTTTGGTAAAGAAGGTTCGAAAATAGGTAACAAAAACGTTCGTTTGGTAACTTTATTAAAAATGAAGAAGAATGGACATGCTTATTTTTTTTCAAAATAAAGTATAACAAATTGATGAGAATGTAAGAAATATGATCCAACCCTTTCTTTCTATTCCGCATTTTGGAAATACCAAGACTTATTCGTATCCTTATGAATCGAGATACATGTCCTATCGAGACAGAATTTGTAACTTTTTGCAAACATGAATAGAATTTTTTTAACAGTTTTTGTATATCTAGAATTCAACTAAATTTATTGATCGTTACATATAATTCAATCCATTTTTCATTTCCTCCTACGTTACATGACTTTCTATAAAAAGGATTTCGGTTATAGTTTTCCGTGTATCTTTGCTAATGCTAAGTTTCATTGTAAACATTGTCAACAACGTAAAATTTGATCAATCCCTTTTTTTGTCGCTAAGGTGGAGAACTGAAAGAAGAATTTCTCTTATTCGTATTAACAACTACTATAGGAGGAATGTTTTTATGCGGTGCTAATGATTTAATAACTAACTATATATATGCTGCCTGAAGAGGAAGACCAACTTTATATCACCCTTCAATTCGAATTAGCAAAAGCAATGTCTCCTTGCATAATATGGATTCCAAACATTCAGGGTCGATTATCCAGGGCGTCAGTGATTGTCGTGGGCCCTTCACTCTCTAGCCAACCTTCCTGCAAGAGATCTTTTCTCAACATCAGAAAAATATTTATTATCTATGTAGATAAGAAAAAATTTATTCTTTGTATCATAATTCAATCAACTAAGGTTATTCTAAGCTGTAACTTCAATCAAATAAGAATAGAATTTCAATTTTTTTTATCACAATGAAATATTCTTTTTTTAATTAAATATCAACCACTTGACGTCCATCCGATGCATCCGCTATGGTTAGGGTTTATTTTCTAATTTTTCTAAATTTAGAAAAAGGATTTTTTAAATTATCACAAGGCCAAGTTCGGCAATCCCAAAGTTGCTTTTTTATTTAATAAACCAAGGAAAAAAGGAAGACAGAATCAATGAAGTTTTGCTTGGTCTTCACTGGAAACTTGAGTAAGGAGTAGATCTTTTTATCCAAATTTGGAGGCACCAATAATTTTAATTAATCTCAAAATCAGATTGATTAATCTTAATTGATAAAATCCGGAAACCCGAAACTAGTCGGATGGAGTAGATAATTTCCTTGTTAAATAAGTAGAGGTTTCTTCTGAACATTCATTCGAGTGAAAGCAAACATATATGCAACAAGTATAAAATTTCGGTTTTTGGGTCATAATCATTATGTAGGAGAGATGGCCGAGTGGTTGAAGGGGGATAGCATTGGAACTGCAATGTTGGCTTTTGCTTACCGAGGGTTCGAAACCCTCTCTTTCCGTACCTTCACCTAATTCACCGATCTTACTAACCACAATAGATCAAATAGCAATGGATACGACTATTCCAAGAGTTATACCTTTCTTTTATCTTTTTTTGATCCATCGATAAAAATATTCATTCTCTTCATAAAAAATAGGAAGTAGAACCAATAAAACCAATAAAGATGTCATTGTCCATTCATACCTGGAGTTTAACTGGTTACGGAGGGACCGTTTCGTTGTTGTAGGCTGGTCCAGTCTATTGCTTTTTCCTTGTGCAATCATGAAGTTGAAAGTACCAGAAATTCCTAAAGGCATACCATCAGAAAAGCTTCCTTGACCAATTGGGTAAAAGAAAAAAGAACTAAGTACTATATTTTACTTTGATGTGGAAACGTAACAAAGGCTTTATTATCTTTATAATATTGTACTTTATCCTAATCATATTTTATTCATAAATTAKAAAATTTTATAAAGRAARTMASAAAAAATAAGGGAAAATTCTTACGAATAGTGTCCTCTAATGATGAACAAGTATGGTCTTTTTTATCTTCCGATTCAAATTCCGAAATCAATTACAAATACGAAAGGTTCTTTTTTAATTGGGAATTTACATTGAGCGTGAGACCCAAATGAATCCAAAGATTCATGTTTGGCTCGGGAAGTGATCATGAAGTTTTTGATATGAATGGAAAGAGGAAAAGAAGTTAATAAAATGAGTTTCAAACTTATATCATAAGTTTGGATTAAAAATCCGGCTAAAATCACTTATTTTGGCTTTTTTTACCCCATATTGTAGGGTGGATCTCGAAAGATATGAAAGATCTCCCTCCAAGCAGTAGATATTTCAACCTAACGTTTTCACTTACAAAATATTTTATTCGAAACGTCTAGTGATCTTCAACCAATTATGCGTGGGTTATTCGTCTTCCTAGTCTTCGACACACGAAAAGGGTGGGTCATTTGGAATAGAGTAATAGTACTCTATCTAAAAAACATGAAGCTCTATCTAAAAAACATGAAGCAACTCCATCTAAGAACTTTTAAATGAGATCTGAAATATACTAGGTTGGACAAACAAGAATTGGGTCGTAATAAAGGATATAATTGACAACTCGAATTTGTAGATTATCACTTTCCTGCAAGAGATCCAGCGAGAAAACGAGGACTTACATAAATACCTCGAACGGTGCCACAATCCGTTCGACGTACAACAATGTGTTGAACTACTTCAACAAGTCTGCACAGAAGAGCCTAAACCAAGATTTCCAGGTGGGCTAGGTAAGGTATTAGTATATCTAATACATATTCAAAAAAATACGCCGCCTGGGGGCTTTACCGAGGCTAACTAATAAAAGTCCTAGAGCTGGAGGTGATCTTAGAAACCAATCAGAAGGATTTTTGCCCCACCCATGAGTAAATATTTCATAGTAGCCTCATTAGACCGTGAGATGAGTTGGATAAATATCGAGATTTTTATATTTTATATATAGAAAAAGATCCGTTTGCAACTCCTTTGGAAATATTACCCGAATGGTATTTCTTTCCCATATTTCAAATACTTCGTACAGTACCCAATATAAAAACTTCTCCTCATTTTTCTATTGAAAAATCAAATGTATATTTTCATCCAAAAAAACCACTTTTTGGGGAATATGAGTCGAAGCAATAACAAGAATATTTATAGTTTCATAATCCCTACAGAGAAGGTTCACTAATAGACCTAGGGAGAAGTAAATTTTTTGTATTTGAATATTCATTTGAATTTTTTTTAGGGCTTTAGGGCTATACGGACTCGAACCGTGGACTTTCTCGGTAAAACAAATCAATTCTTTTTCTAGATTGGAATCCCTRAAAGAGGTCTATGGGATCATATGGATGCTTATCCCTATTTTGTGTTAGAAGTGCGTTCGATTGATTCAATATCGATGAATCTCGAAAAGAGGATTGAGGGTTGGAACAAATGTATAACCCATTCTCTCTTTGTTTTTTTTATATCAAAATTGGGGGGTATGAATTTTGTAAAGATGTTGTTTTTTCAGTTAGGCTCAATGGAGCTATTTTACAAATAATCTCTCATGGGTTTATTGGTGCTGCACTTTTTTTCTTGGCAGGAACAAGTAAATCCTTTTGTGATCCAGATAAGATGGGACATAGATCACAGTTGCAGAATGATTACTTAACCTCAGGTTAAACAAAATATGTATCGAGGATCATCGAAATAAGCAAGAATACTATTTATACGGAGAATACCATTTCTGGGGATTTCATAAGAAATATAAATCGGGAATTTAATTTATTTTTATTATAGGATCTATTGGAACTCTTTTATAAGATGGCATGCCGCCACTCGGACTCTAACCGAGATGCTCTAGCCGCCAAGATCTCTTCGTTAGTTGGGGGAAGAATCCGTCGCCCTCTGAGTCAGAATAAATATGTTTTCAAACCTTCTCTTCGAACTCTAAAATTCAATTTTTTGAGTATAACTTTAAAGTCAGAAAGATTGTTAGAATCACCTTCTTCTAATGAGTATTGCATCTTCAAAATTGTAACATTGTAGGATTCCCAAGAAATTCTTCGATTTCTTCCGGAAAAGGCCCGACTGGGTATTTGACCGGGCCAGGCCCAAAAGGCAAGCAAGAAGGTCTTCTTTATTTATCTTTCTATTTGCCCTTTTTATAGTCATAGGCCAAATAAAGTCAATTAGTTGAATAATTCTCAAATATCTTAAAGATTGTCATCAACGAAAACAGAAAGAGAGGGATTCGAACCCTCGGTACGAATAACTCGTACAACGAAAACTTATTTGATTGAATTGACTTGTTCAATCTCGACGATTGAATAAGCCAATTGTATTGATCGTGGAATATCATTGAGAAATAGGAATCCGTGTTATCAAAGGATTTCCTTCGGTTATTTTTGAAAATTGGAGATATATCGGGATTCTATATACTAATTCCGATAAATTAAGAAGTCAGAAAGTTATCAAAGGATTTTTTTGTCTACCTTACTTTCTTCATTTTTCCTTATATCAATAACTCAATCAAAATGCATCGCGAAATAGAAGAAACTTTTGGAAAGGTCAAGGAAAAAACTTTGGGATCTTTTATCCTGGTCGGAGGAGAAATTACCAAACGTCTGACATTTTTTTAATTGGCCGGCTATAAATTATGCAAGAATATTAGGGTTTCCATAAGGCTTTTCAATTTAAATAAATATACTCCTGAAAGATAAGAGGATATAGTCGAATGGTAAAATTTCTCTTTGCCAAGGAGAAGACGTGGGTCGAGGTGAATTCGGGACCTAAAAGATCGTTATTTCAGTCTTAAGAAAAAAAGACGGTCGATTATATAGAAGAATAGATCTTGTGATATGGTTCTGAAGGATGAACTGAATATGGACAGTTCCAACACTTATAACTATTCAATACCCCTACGAAAAATTAATCACATCCGAGCGTTTCCGCAGTCGAATCCACTTTGAATTTGACCTTCTTATATAAGAAGTAGGTATATATCTTCTTATTTCTCATCTCTGAGAAATTCGTTTGTGGAAAGATTGACCAGACCTTATTTCTTAGGAAAGTTAAGGGTCACATCATTCTAGTCCAAATTTATGTCGATGATATTATATTTAGTTCCACTAATCTCTCTTTGTGTTTTCGGTTTGCTGATCGCATGAAGAAAGAATATCAGATGAGCATGATGCGATAACTAACCTTCTTTTTAGGTCTCCAGATCAAACAATCTGATAAAGATATCTTTATCAATCAAAGTAAGTATGTTTGTGACATGCTGAAGAAGTTTGATCTATCCAACAGTTCATCTATGAAGACTCCAATGGCTCCTCCACTCTCTCTAAACAAGGATCCAAATGGAAAGCCTGTAAACGTTACTTTTATATGTTTATAGAGGAATGATCGGCTCCCTACTGTATCTAACAGCTAGTCGACCCGATATCATGTACTTTAAATGCTTATGTGCAAGATATCAAGCTGAACCAAAGAAATCCCATCTGATTGCTGTAAAACGCATCTTCAGATATCTTAAGGGAACTCCTAAAATGGGTCTTTGGTAACCTAAAGGTTCAGGTTTTGGTAACCATTAGAGGCTGTCAGCTTCTAGGTGGAAAGTTGGTGAGCTGGACAAGCAAAAAGCAAAACTCAGTGTCCACATCAACAGCTGAAGCTGAATAAGTAGCCGCTGGTAGTTGTTGTGCCCAAATTATTTGGATGAAAAACCAGCTGATGGACTACGATCTTCAGTTTTCAAAGGTTCCTATCTATTGCGATAGCCCTATCTATTGCGATAGCACTAGTGCTATTGCAATTGCAAACAACTCTGTACTTCACTCCAAGACCAAACATATTGAGATCCGATATCATTTTATCAGAGATCATGTTATGAATGGTGATATTGAACTTCACTTCTTTCCAACTGAGTACAATTCGCTGACCTTTTCACCAAGACTCTTGATGAGACAAGATTCAACATCTTGATAAGTGAATTGGGGATGTTAAACACTAAAGACTAATCTTCAGTTATTAAACATCACTCAGTAAGTGAAATGATTCAGTGCTCTATCTCTGACACAAAACTTTTGAGTAAATATATCTATTCTCTCTAAGGTATGTTTATTATTCCCCTTTCTTTGACTTAAAACCTTCACTGAAGCTTGTCTTCTTCAGTGACTAAAGTTTTAAAAGTTGATTTCAGTGATCTTCTTATCACTAACCATATATAAGTATATCTTTATACTTATTCTCTTAAAAATAAAAAATGATCACTGAATCTTTTTGATCAGTGATTAAAATATTTTTARATGCCAGTTTCAGTGATTCTCTTATCACTGACACTGATGTCTTAAAACCTTCATTGAAGCCTTTCTTCTTCAGTGACAAGAATGTTTTAAAGGGTCTTTTCAGTGTTTAGTTAAACACTGTATGACTCTTCGTTTTCTTAAAAACCCTTCGTTTTTAAAAGAAAATAGTTAATAAACCATCTTAATGACGACATTCTCTATTTACTATGCGCAACGCTATAAGACGCGCAAAAAGGTACTGTCATACACTACCTTATTTAATGTCATCCAATCATGGATGAGAACGTGCCATTTTTCATCATGGCCCCTTTCTCCAACCGTCGTCTTTTCCCTCTCTCATATTTCATTCTCCTACCTATAAATATGAGACCTCTCCTCCACTTTTCTCTTTACGCTTTCAAAATTTCTAAGACGAACCTTTACAAAAATTTCCAAAGCAAGAACTCTCTCAACCTTCTCAATAACTTCTCTACCTTATTTTCTAAACCCTTAAGGTCAATATCTCTTCTCGTATATCTTCTTCTAAGAAATATGCTTAATCTTTTTAAGAAACTTGTTCTCTTAAAACATTAAACAACGATGATTATCTAACCAACTCTTACTTGGTTATAATCATATTCTTGTAAACACATTCTACTTGAAAAACCCTAAGTCTTCTTTAAGGATTTTTCAAATGAAGTTTTTATTGATTCAAAAACTTATCTATATTCTTCTCCAAACCAAATCTTGGTTTTACTAATAATCTGTTTCATCTTATTCTTATTAAAAACAGATGGCTGCCAAGAACGTTAACTTCTCTTTCGATGAGGTATCCTTCAAGGCCAACAATCACATTGCCTTGTTGGATATCCCCTCATCCAAGGCTGACTACCAAGAAACGGCCGACTTTCTCAAACAGTCGTCGCTCGGCTTCGCTCTCAACCAGGAACCCATCATGGTCAAAGAACTTCTCCAGCAGTTCTAGTTCACTGCTGAGGTCGTAGACGTCGAGGTCAAGCTTGGACGACAAGTTGAACAGGTCAACTTCACTGTTAGACCCCATAAGGCCGATGGAAGACTTTCAGGAAAAATAACTAAGTGTGAAGGACCAGAAGGCCGATGGAAGACTTTCAGGAAAAATAACTAAGTGTGAAGGACCAGAAGGCCGATGGAAGACTTTCAGGAAAAATAACTAAGTGTCCAATACAACCAGAAGGTCGATGAAAAGACCAAAGATGCGATGAATTGCACATCTTCATAACCCCTCTGGTTACCAACACTTGGAGTCTTCTACAACAGTTCAACCAAAGGCACCCGATGAAGAAGATATCAAGATAAGGTTGAACAACGCCCCATAGAAGACAGCTGGAGATGACGAATCGACAGCTGGATTCTACAAAGATTTATCTTGTTTTATTTACTTTCCATGTGTGGATAAGTTTTCCTTTCCCTAAATGATTTGCTAGATATTCTCCCTAGATAGTTATCTCCTTATTTAGCTTTCTATTATAAATAGGCATTAGGCCTCTTTGTAATCGGTTACGCTTTTTACATAATCATTTTGGAATAAAGTGAATCTTCTGGCACTCAAGTATATTCTTGAATATTCTTAATTGTTCTTGAGTGTTCATCATTTTATTCATTCACACGACATAATTAGGTTATTCTTAACTTAATTATTAGTGTTATTGAGAGATCTGGGATCAACAATTGGTATCAGAGCCAATTGATTGTTCTTCAATCAAAACGATCATCAAAAATCTCTCAATTCGTTTTTACCATTAATTCTCGAGTTCATAATCATCTTCTCTAAAAAGCGCACTTTTTCTCTTCCAAATCTTCAATGGCCAACTGGAATTCTACTTACAATGTTGGTTCTCTCACCAAATCTCCAACTCTTCAAAGATAAGAGTATCTACAATGGAGCATCAGGATGGTGAATTTTCTGGAGGGGATGGACAGGAATCTTCTCAAATTTGTCATGGAGGGTCCCTACATACCTCAGACTCTTGTTCCAAGAGTCCCAGGAATGAGCATGACAGCAGAAGTAGCCGCTTACTACATGCCCAAGGACGAGAAAAATTGGGATGAAGATGACCTGGAGCGCGTAGAGGCTGACAGAAAGGCCAAAAGATTGATAATCATGGCCATTTCCAATTAAATCTTTCAATCCCTCGACGCATGCACCACAACAAAGGAATTATGGGACGAGCTGACAAGTCAACTAGAAGGAGGCGCAAAAACAAAGAAGAATCGTAGAGCTCAATGTCTCAACGAGTACATTAACTTCAAGGCTCTTCCTAATGAACCGATTCAGAAGACGTATGATCGTTTCAATACATTGATCAATCAATGTCGCCGAAACGACATCTCCAGGACGAAGGAAGAAAATAGTGTCCTATTTCTTAAGAGTCTCAGTGATGAGTGGACATAGTTGTCGATGTCCCTCCAAGCAAATGAGGACTTAGACAGCTGGTCTTTTCATGACGTCTATGGAACACTTGCTGCACAAGAAAATGATATTATGAAGAGAAAAGTGTCCATCGATGGACCTTTTGCCCTTGTTGCAGAAGAAAAGGATGTTTCAAGGACCTCCACCAGAGACCACAGGAGAAAAGGCAAAAAGGCACTTGTAGTAGAGTCAGAATCTAAAGACGAGACATCCGATTTCGAAGATGATCTCAAAGCCTTTGCCAAGTCTCTGGCCTTGATAACGAAACAGTTCCAGTGAAAGTTCATCAAGAAGCCATTTGAACGAAGAGACTTCAGAAAGGAAGAAGTTCCAGCCCTCCTATGAAAAGAAGTCGATGAAGTTCCATCAGAGGGAAGAAAGAAGAGAGGGAAAAGAAGAGAGAGAAGAGAGAAGAGAAGAGAAAAGAGAAGACAGAGACGGAAGGAAAAATGACCTTCGCTGCTTCAGATGCGGAAAGATTGGTCATTTCTCAAAGGAATGCAGAGGACGTCTGTTGAAGGATGCGGACTATTACAAAAACAAATACAAGTACCATCCGAAGGAGCGAAGCCTGATGTCTGAAAAGGAAAATTGGGTGTCTGATTCTTCTTCTGATGAAGAAGACAAGGCACTCATTTGTCTCATGGCCACGTCCAATGCAGAATCTGCCTTTGAGTCTGATGAACAGGTATGTGAGTCTTCTATCGATGAAACCAACTCTGCTCCATCAGAGCTAGAGTTAAGAGTGATGAAACTCTTAGAGGATTTTATGAAGCTTAAAAAAATTAAATTTTGAAAAATCTGAGAGAATCAAAATGGAAAAAGAAGTCAGTTTCTACAAAAGAGAAACTGATATTCTAACCGAAGAAAAAGTTGAACTCGTTAAAGAAAAGACTCACATTGCATCTCTCAAAAAACCAGAGGAAGAAAAGCTTCTGGATTTGAACAAGAAAATAACTAAGGACTTAGAAAAGAAGGTAAAGGCCTTAAAAGAATCCGAGGCAAAAAAGCTCAACTTAGTTGCTCTCAAAGACTTCCTCCAAAAAGAAAGGGAGATTCTTCATCAGAAGCTTCAAACTAATGAACTCCTGATGAAAAAATATAAGGATGCACAAGACGTCTACGAAAAACTTAACGGTCAAAAGAATCATCAAGGGATTGGATTCAATGAATTAGACTCTTTCATCGAAACAAAGAAATCCGCCCTTGAATCCACTTTCAAACATGGATGCATTCAAAAACCCGACTTTTTCCGAAAACCCAAAGCAAATTTCAAAAGGGTTAAAGTCGATGGAAAAACCATTCTCTTGAAATAGGATTTTGAAAATGTGGTGTATGAGAACAACACAAGTAAGAATTCTGATAAAGAGAATGATGCCTCCACACCAGAGACCGATGGAAACCCTATGGTTAAACCAGAGTCTATGGTTATCAATCCCACTTCATCAGCAAGTGCTGTTGATGAGAAAGAGAATCTTAGTAAGGAACCATCATCTGATGAATCGATGAACAATCCAAGTGATACTGGAAATTCAACTAAGTCAGAAGCGATGGAACCCCCAACAGATCACTCTGAACTATCAACCTCTGAACCCACTCCTCTCGCAAACATCCATGAGCATTTTGATTTCGAGAAATCCGCGAGAGACTTCCTTGACTCTGAATCTGAAGAAGAAATAGTCTGCGAATCACATAGTACAAACTAGAGGCCAAGAAGCGGCCAACCGACTTCCTTGGGAGGAGTTCAAGAAATTGTTAAAGAAAGAATATTGTCCCAGAAGTGAACTCCAGAAATTGGAAATGGAGTTGTGGAACCTTGAGATGAAGGGAAACGATATTTCTGCGTACACAACGAGGTTTCAAGAATTGGCAAACCTGGTGCCACACCTTGTAACACTAGAGGAGGTTCGGATAGAACGATACATTTGGGGCTAATCCCCAGAAATTACGGGCAATATAACCTCTGCCAACCTGAAGACTATTCAAGAGGTGGTAGAAGTTGCTACAAAACTCACAAACAATGCGGTGCGATCTGGGAGACTAACTAAAGGAAAAAGGAAGATAGAGGAGTTTGGGGACCGAAAATTTGGAAGGAAACAGGACAGGAACAGGAGAACAACGAGAAACTTTGGAGCTCAATCACAGGTAGCTGGACAGGGCGATGTAATTAGATGTGATAAGTGCAAAGTTCCGCATCGAGGGAATTGCATTATCTGTCAGAGGTGTCATCTTGGGGGTCACACGACAAAGGACTACCGGAAACGACTATGCTTTGAATGTGGGAGTCCAAACCACATGAGGAATGTTTGCCCAAGAAAAAGAGCGGGGACAAATATAAATCAGACTCAGCAGAACAGTTCAGGCAACTTGAGGAGTCAGGCTCGGGGCAGAGCATTCGAATTGGGAGCCAGGGAAGCCAGAGAGGATCCCAACGTAGTGTCAGGTACGTTTCTTCTGAACAATGAGTTTGCATCGGTTTTATTTGACTCAGGCACCGACAGAAGCTTTGTGTCACTAAATTTTGGGCAGAAAATTGACTTAAGACCTCAGAGGTTGAAAGAAGCCCTTATCATCGAATTTGCCAATGGTCAGGAATTCAAGGTCAGGAATATACTTTTGAACTGCACCTTGAATTTAGCCAATAAGGACTTTAGCATAGATCTTATACCGATCGAACTAGGAAGTTTCGACGTAATTATAGGCATGGATTGGCTGTCCAAAAACCAAGCTGAAATCGTTTGTTTAGAAAAGCTCATTCGAATTCCTCAAGAAGGAATGGAGCCAATAGTGGTCCAGGGAGATAAGTTGGACCAAGTGATTAAGCTGGTATCCTGCATGAAGATGAAGAAGTACTTAAAGAAGAATTACCCTGCATACCTGGCCCACATGATAGATGGAAGGATCAAGGAGGATAATATTGAGGACTTACCCATAGTTCGGGAATTTTCTGATGTTTTCCCTAAAGATTTACCAGGCCTGCCTCCGCAAAGACAAGTCGAGTTCAGTATCGACTTAGTTCCTGGAGCTTCCCCAGTAGCAAGGGCGCCATACCGCTTGGCACCCTCGGAAATGCAAGAGATGTCGACCCAACTCHAGGAGCTGCWAGACAAAGGATTCATCAGACCAAGTTACTCACCTTGGGGAGCACCGGTACTATTCGTTAAGAAGAAAGATGGGTCAATGCGAATGTGCATTGATTATCGGGAGCTCAATAAGTTGACTATCAAGAATAGATACCCCCTCCCTAGAATTGATGACCTGCTTGATCAACTTCAAGGAGCAGCCTATTTTTCCAAGATTGACTTGCGATCCGGGTATCACCAAGTGAGGGTTCAGGAAGAGGACATTCCCAAGACAACCTTCAGGACCCGGTATGGTCATTATGAATTTATGGTTATGCCATTTGGGTTAACCAATGCACCAGCTGTCTTCATGGACCTGATGAATAGAGTTTGTAGGCCACACCTGGATAAATTCGTAATCGTTTTCATAGACGACAACATAATTTATTCAGGAAACCAAGAAGACCATGAGCGACATTTGAGGGTAATCTTAGAATTACTTCGAAATGAGAAGCTGTATGCCAAATTTTCCAAATGTGAATTCTGGTCACAGGAAGTTTAGTTTCTGGGCCATGTAGTTAACAAGAGAGGAATTCAGGTGGATCCTGCCAAAATTGAGGCTATTAGGAATTGGGAAGCCCCGAGAACCCCTACAGAGATCCGCCAGTTTCTTAGGTTAGCAGGCTATTACAGGCGTTTCATTGCAAATTTTTCAAAAATTGCACAGCTGCTTACGGCCTTAACCCAAAAAGATAAGAAATTCATTTGGAGCGAGAAGCAAGAAGAGGCCTTCGAGACCCTTAAGCAGAAGCTGTGTAATGCACCCATCTTATCCCTACCAGAGGGTTCGGATAACTTCGTGGTCTTTTGTGATGCATCACATCAAGGCTTAGGCTGTGTATTGATACAAAAGGATAAAGTAATTGCCTATGCATTGAGACAACTGAAAGTGCATGAAAAGAACTATACTACGCATGACCTTGAGTTGGGAGCAGTGGTGTTTGCACTTAAGACATGGAGGCATTATCTCTATGGCAYAAAATGCACCATTTACACGGATCATAAAAGCCTTCAGCACATCCTCGACCAGAAAATATTGAATATTAGGCAAAGAAGATGGGTTGAATTGCTTAGTGATTATGACTGTGAGATCAAATACCATCCGGGCAAAGCCAATRTTRTGGCCGATGCTTTGAGCCGGAAAGAAGGTATAAAGCCAACAAGGGTGCGAGCTTTGGGAATCTTGGTGAATACTAGTCTGAAAGCTCAAATCCTAGAAGGTCAAAAGGAAGCTCTAATGAAGGAGAACTTAAAAGATGAAACCCTGCATGGCATAGAGTCCAAATTTCAGATAGAATCCGATGGAGTGTGTTATTTGGGAAATAGAATTTGGGTACCTAAGATTGGCAATCTTAGATCGATCATTTTGGACGAAGCTCATCGATCAAAGTATTCAATACACCCTGGAGCAGACAAGATGTATAAGG